>NW_010110309.1:24667-72212 GCF_000699245.1 Pterocles gutturalis | reverse complement strand
TGCCGCTCTTTCCTCCTCACAGTCTTTCCCGGCTGCAGCGTGGAGTCCCTTTCTCAGAGGAGAGTCCTTCTCCAGAACTTCTTCGGCGTGAGTCCTTTTCCAAACGGGGCTACAGTCCCATGACAACTGCCTGGTTCCAGCGTGGGCTTCTAGTTCCAAGCTTCTTCGTTTCTTCACCATGTGGCAGGGGAAATGCTGAGAGCGTTCTCTTTCATGGTTCCGACTCAGTGCCTGCATGGCTGTCTCCTTCAGCATCTTCCTGTTGTCTCTCTCCGACACAGGTCTTCATCAGCTCCCGGGAAAACGGACTCTCGGGTGAGCCATGGCGGAGGCTTTGGTTATGGCAGGTGGGTTCGCAGAAGCTGAGCAGGCGGCTGGATGGCTGGACTGGCCCACCA
Organism: Pterocles gutturalis; assembly: GCF_000699245.1. Lineage (NCBI taxonomy): Eukaryota > Metazoa > Chordata > Aves > Pterocliformes > Pteroclidae > Pterocles > Pterocles gutturalis. Next base: position 71,814 of record NW_010110309.1, on the reverse strand, counting down.
GAGGTGCCGAAGGGCTCAGCCCTGGGCTGGGGCGGGTCCAGTCTGAAGCTGAGGACACTTCCAGCAGTTTCCAGTGGTGCCTCTTCCCCCACTCCCCCTCCCAGTTGGTAAATGCTTGGAGCAGGGAGGGGGGGAGGGGGCGAATTGTTAAGAGTCACTTAAAAAGGAGCCACCAGTGTAACCCCTCCCTTGCCACCAGCAGCAGACTGGAAGCTGGGGGAGCTCTTAGCAGTTGCTTAAGGAGCCATTATGCCCCTCCCTGCTACCAGACAAAACCCCCACACAAAACCATACCACCATGCTCTAGTCTTGCAGTAACTAGAATAGGTCTGTTTTCCTGCACAAGGAAAATGATCAGGAAAGTGTGCTGTCATGGGACCTGTGATAGAGCATACTCAGGGAAAGAAGAAAGATCTTGTGAGCCTGTGTCTCTGTTGTGCTGCTTACCATTATAATGCTTTTTTATCTCTGACCGCAACACTTTGGATGGAGATCATGATTCACTGTCTTATGCCATTAGAGGAGCTCTGCATACAGACCTGCAGGGTAAGAGGCATGGTCAAAAAAAGCAACCAACAATTTATGTCCTGCATTACCCAGCAGCCTTTGTAACTCTTGGCTTTATGTATTCCAGGCTGGTACACTTCTTATTGGGGACCATAAAAGAGAATTTGGATGAACTGCAAAGTAGATACAAGAATATTGCACTTCCTTAATTTTTACATTTGTCATGTCCAAGATGCTAGTTACATAAAGCATAGGGTGGGGGAAGGAATTTCTCACCATGTGGTTTGGAGATGCTCATGGGGTTTTGGTTTTTTTTTTTTTGTTCTGCAGAGAGATGGCAAGGGATCAACAGTTAGGATATGTAGGAATGTCATACTCAATTAATTTCCTGAAATTACACTCTGAAGTTGTGTTCAGAAAATGAATTAATATTGGTGAAAAGCACTGATATCCTTGGATAAAGGGCAGCAGAGAAGAACACATTGTTATTATTACACTGTTGTAGAAATCCTCTCTTTGGCTTTGACTGAATTATTGCAGTGAGTTTCCTTGGTGATGTGACGTAGAATTTACTGGAGTGTTTGTGCTGTATAATTGAAAATGACACTACCTTTATTAAACAATCTGTGAGACTCTTAACTCTTTTCTATGCTGCAAACCAGCTTTCCCAGTGATTCTTATCAAGCATCCTGAGGCAGTAAGGTGGAGGCTGGTCAGACATCCACTATTAGATATCTAAGTCAAGGGAAAGTTGAGGGAAAAAAATACATGCCTTGCTCAAGGCAAATGTGATAATAATATCTGGATAATGAATGTGGCTGAAGTCTCAATTAACCGTTCATTAAATGGTTGGCCATTGATTACAAAGGAAAGTGCTTGTCATCTTGTAATTTTCTCCCTCAAACTAAGAACTTAAGGTTCAGGGTGAAAAGACATTACAAAAGTAATAAGTTTAGAGACAACTTCATTGGCACTACCTGAAAGCTGTCACCAGTGGCTGTTCATTTATCTGAGTAAAATGAGTTAATGGTTCTAGTCCAGTTTTTCTTAGACAGGCGGCTGCATCATAACAAATCTCATCTCAATCAACACTAATTGGTGCTCCTGACAGCAGCCTCCCCAGAGAGTCTTTGGGAAGCAAGCAGGCCATGGAGGTCAGATGCGATGGGGTCACACGCCTAGGGATCAGTAAAGAGGCTTGCCTTTCAAAAGCTGCGAGTCTGGCTTTAAATACAGTGAGTACTGAAGACTGATACTGTGCTTTGACTTCCTCTCATGCCTGAGATGTTAGAGTGCTCAGATTAAAAGTGTCTAGCTTGTTAAGTGTTAGTGCAAATTATTAAGCCATCCTTTCAGCAGTGCTCTGTCCTGGTGCAGCAGGGTGGTAACGTGCTTCACAGCTGAGCTCCATCCCATGGCAACACTGATTTTATCACCTAGAGTGCAGCAGGACCTTTGCATTGGGAGTGACTGCAATGCAGCAGTTTTGCTCTCTCATAGTGGGTTTTATTGGTGTTGCATCTATGGTAACCTGTGGGGTCTGAAGAAGGAGCTACAGGACTAAAAGCTTATTTGTGTTCTCCAAGTATACGCTGATCTCAAAAAAAGAAATTGCATCTTCAGAAGAATATAATCACTCCCTTGTCAAATCAAATTGAGTAAATTTTCTTCTCTTAAATTGAATTTGATTTTTGTAATGACTGCTTAGTCCTACAAATATTGGTATAATGGCAATATAGATACACTTTGATTGAATATGGATCTTCTCCTGGATACTCTGACTTGATTACATATCCCAGTGGATCCTAACTGGGAAGCTCTGATTTCCTTAAATCAAAATGATTGCTTCTTTGTCACACCATTAAGAAAAATACGGGAGCCTGATTAATAGCTGGGTTCCAAGCCTCTTTCACAGACAAGAGAAACTCTGCAAAGAAATCAACAGGTATGTTAAATATCGATACCTGTGTGACACTGATGATTCGTAGCTTCTCATTCTGGGATGGGATAGAAAAATATGTAGAGAAAGAAAGTAAAAATACATAAAGAAAGTAAAATTATTACACAGTATAAATATATATTTAATGAAGGAAATTTAAATTATTCCCCTACTCAAATAAGACAATTCTATCATCACCCATCAGACAATCTCTGATCTTGGCTATTGAAACTCCTCAGTGTTTGGCTAAACAAGAAACAAATTTATTCTGGATGTTCTGGGAAGTCTTAAAATGTAACAGGTTTTTATTTTATATTTTTCCCTAAACTTCCCTTTGCCGCCCTGAAAATTAATGGTTTAATACAATGCTTAACTTCACACTGGTACACAGCAGGTCAGACATACCAATTGGTTGAACCCTACATCTGTAAAACCAACAGTATTGATTTGTCAGTCTTTCCGTGATGGGCTAGACTCTCTCTCTTCGATCCTTGGTTTGTGAAATTACCGAGGTGTCAGATGCAGACTGGCATAATCCATATCAGCACAGATGAGGGCAGAGTGTGAGCCAAAACATGATATTTTGCTAGTGATTTACTTATTGCCTGCATCTTCCCAGCCTTTCAAGAAATGAAAGCCTTGGAGGAGGGAGAGAAAAGTAAATGGGGTTGAGGTCAAGGAAAAACCAAGGCATGTTAGATCAAGTTTGAAACTAGATCAGAAGAGGCAGAATTTTTTATTTCATTTTACTTTTCCTATACGTGTTACTATTATAGATCAAGTTATTTCTAACCTGCTGATGGTGACTTTGGGAATAAATGCTTGATCCTGGGACTTGCTGAGTACTTTGAACCTGTTTTAACCCGGTGAAAAGACCTGATCTAGATCAGTCTTTGCAGCAGGAGATGTGGCTGCTTCCAGCTAGAAGCAGAGTTTCTTACTTTCTCCAGGAAAGCTATATTTCTTTTCTTTGCTGCTTTAAGTTCTACAAATCTTTCCTTGCCAGAATATGATGTCTCTGCAAAATTGGACCTTTATTGATTTGTTACTGAATCCAAGGAATTAAATTATTTTCTCCATATCACTGCAGGAGTCAGACTAGGACAAATCTGAATGAAATAACTCACCAGTTAAAGGCCAGTTCCCTTTGCATCATCCAACAGGGAGAATTATTATGAAAGGGCAGTAGAAAAAGCAACTGAATATGTGTAAAATAACTGCCTTTTTTCCTGTTGAGTTCTCCCCTTGGATTATCTGGGGTTTTTTTCCTTGCAATGAGTGCTTGTGAAGATTATGAATGCCAAGAACTGCAACATACCCTGTGCATCTACTCTGTCTAATCACAAGCCATGTGCAGTTAGTGAGTGGAGCTACAGCTGTTAATCCCTTCTGGCTTCCAGACAAATCGAAATGTGCGGTTGATGCATACTGGGTCACAGGTTCATCTCATTCACAGGGAGAGGTGAGTGCTGTCTGCAAACAAAGCACCACCTGCACAGTTAAGTCAGGCCAGATTTATTATTCCTTTTCTTCCAGGTCACCAAGTAGCCGTGAATTACTTAAGAGCCCAGTGGACTCCGTCCAAAGCCTGCCTTCAGTTTCAGAGGTCCAGGGTTGTTGTGGGACTTACCCATGTGACATGTACCCAGGTGAGAGCTAAATGTCTTCTAGGAGCTGAATGAAAAAGAGACCAAGATTCCCTGAAATTTTTTTGGTTTGATTTGGATTAATCTACAGTATTATGTTTTCAAGTCAGGCTCTACCTCATGTTAGCTCATGAAGATGGCTTTGTGACACCAACGTTGCATGAGACATTACATCAGTCAAATGTGGCTGGATTGCATTGACTTGCTTTTGCATATCTATGTACTCTGTGAATAATGTTGAGGTGTCTGTTAAAGTTTTCTTTCCTCATGGAGATACCTATTTATACATTCTGCTACATACTATGTATGGATATGTACACTCTGCTTACAATTACTTGGAACTGCTGACTTCATAGCCAAGCATACAGTACATTTGAACTGTGAACATGTTTAGGAAGCTCTATACCTTTTTGATGCCTTACACCAAGAGGAAAGAATAAAAGGAAAAATATATGTCATTTTTGAGTAGGAGAAAAAAAGGATCTCTCTCAGGAGACTTTCTGCTCAGATTATGTGGTGAGCAATGCTTCTGTCAATTTTTGGGTTATTCAGAAACAAGCTAAAAAAATGCTTAATTTTAGCTTCATTCACTTTTTGGATTGATGTAATTTCTACTCCTGTGAGAACAGGTATTCCCTGTGGAAATGAAGAGCTCTCAGCTGGACGACAAATCAATGTCAATTAAAATTGCAGTAATGATTAAGGACTTCCCACCCTGGGTCTTCATTTGAGGTTTTATTAGTACTTTTAGAGAGACATATTCAAGCAGTTGTGAAGTTTCCCCACAATATTAGCTTTGGAACATTTCATATAAGTCACAAAATGGTAAAATAAGTAATTTTCTACATTACAGCTATGGATCCTTAGCATAGTACTAGGGACTATAATGACTTGATGGATTGATATACATGACTTAACACCCGTTCTTGGAGAAGGTAAAGTGTACCATGCTTGTTAAGTGTTGTTTCTTGGTCATTTTTTTTAAATTTGTGTTAATTATTTGATAGTTGTACGACTTTCTTCAGTAAAATCCTTCTCCCAGGATGAGAAGTCAATGTGAGATATCAAACCTAAAGTGATTGTAATGAGGATTTAAGTCTTGTAAATTAAACAAACAAAAATGTATGTCTTTAAAGCAGATTAATTAGCTAGGATCATTCTCTGCCCTATGAAAATCATGTGGCAATACCATCCACCTATTATAGCTACCAGTTGCAGAAAGAATTGCCCTTTGGAAGTCACTTGTCTAAGAAGTTGGGTGCATAATTTTTATACGGTTTTATACAGTTTAAATAGGTGTGTGAATCCTACTTTTGGTGTGTTTAAGAATCCCACATCTCTTCCCTAGAGAGCTGTAAGGGCTAGGGGCTGGGTACCTAGTTTAAATAATTTTATGTCTTTTGTCCTGAATTCCACTGCTCTGTCCAGTGTTGCTGGGTGGATTTTCCAGTGATTTACCACAGAAGTAACTGCATTATAGCTGTGGAGCAAGAAGTTTAGGTCTGAAAGTTGTAAGTAATTATATCAGACAGGTAGTCACAGGACAAGGAACTATTCCTTGGAACAGTATGAAGTGCTTTGAATCTGCAAAAATTCATGCATGCATATTTGCTTCTTTATTTGGTTCTAAATCACTTCAACCTGCTTTAGTGACAGGGCTCTGCTATTGCTGGTGTACATGGATGCAGCATGATGTTTTCCTTTGGGAGCAGGTGAAGCTGTAAAAGTCACAACAGATAGCTAAGGTCTTAATTTCCTGTCACAGTCAATGGGGTTTGTGCCTTTAAATCCTCATTGACTTAAAATGTTTTTTCTTGTTGATGAGAAGGTCTACAGTCAAACACAAACATTGAATTAAAAGTGCTTCCTGTTTATAGTCACTGAAAAGCATCTTGAGGGTCGATGTTACATGGATAATTCAAAAAAAATCAGAAAAATCATAAATGCTTTAGAGAGATACTCTAAGAGTTTTTCCAACATCTCTTTACATCTCTGTCTCTTGCGCCCTTGATAAAACTCAGTCACAATGCAAATGTAATAATGGTGAGATTTAAGAAAAAAAAGAAATTGAAAAAAAATTTTTTTACCTACTAGAGGGAAGGTTAGAGAAGAGGGAAAATAAGAAACAAAAAAACAACAGACAAGCAACCCACTAAGCTAATTTTGCCCTCTGATAGATGTATTGGTATTCACATTATTCAGTGCAATCTGGAACGTAGACTAAGAATGTAATTCTATGTTGTAAACTTATTTAAAATGAATGAGACTGCCAGCTCACATTCCTCTAACAATATTTTATGTGCCTAAGTTTATGGTTTGATCCCGTACACTTATTGGATTTCTTAGTCCAGGTGTCGTTCTGCTTTCAAAATGAGGAAAAGAAGGTTTCTATGAAACCTAAGTGTCAAGGTTTGTAAAGGTAAAAGTTGTCAGCTGAACCCTTCTTGCCTGGTGTTCCCTGCACTTTCACTCTTCCTTCACATCATCTCCTAAGTCCATGTTTTCTTTCTGCTGGTGCAGCTGGGGAATGGCTGGCCAAGAGATGTGAGAGGTGAGGCATGGATCTTCACATCTAGGCTAATGACTTCTGTGACCTGAGCATGGAAATGTTGTTTTCACAAGTTGAATGTTGAGGTACGTAAAATTGAGCAGGTGAATTCAGCCCTGACCTACATTGCAGATCTCTGTGTCTGAGAACAGCCACCATTTCTGGCACTTATTGCAGAATCCCCCAAGAGAATCCTGCATTGTCAAAGAGAATAAATTGCTTCCTTACTTGTAGAAGTGGTCCCTAAAGTCTGACATTAAGAAGTGAATGGGGAGGCATCATAAAAGAGATTTTGCTGCTCTTGTCTATAATAAGGTTAAAAGGTAACTTGGTCACATTCTCTAAGTATCTCCAGTGGGGATATCTAGCATATAGTGCAGAGGTGGGAGAGGGATCATTAATTTCAGACAAAGTCTTAACAAGAAACAGTAGCTGGAAATGGAAACAGGATGAATTAAAAAGGAAAGTAAGATCTTTTTAATTTCTGTTTTATCTGTTTTCGTAACAGCAGAGATAATTAACAACCTTGGCTGACTGTTCAGAGGAAAAGCAAGGTTTTCCATCACTTTCAATCTTTAAATTGCAATGAGATTTCTTTCTAAGAGGGGAGTTTTAACCACTCCAAAAGTTATTGAGTTGAGTAGAGGAATTCCTAGCTGAAGTGTTGCCATTAATATTACCGAGACTTTGAGGCTGCAGGATCACCATGAGTCATTTTGGCCATAAAAAATAATCTGTAAACAGCTGTGTATAATATAACCTTCAAAGTAATTTTGTTGAATGGTCGAGATTTTATGATATTTTACCTGCAAATTTCTGCATACATGTACACCTGGGGCTTTTCTTAGCCTGTCATTATGGCCCTTGTAATTCCTAGACTTTCCTTGTATTGTCCTCTCCCTGTAAATCTACAAGCTCTTTCAATGACTTTTTTCTGTTCTCCTTGGGCTTAAATCTCCAGTCCCAGTCCAAGATCTAAACTATCTCTTTCCACGCTAATCAACTATCCTCACTTGGTATCATCTGCAGGTGGAGGTTCTGCCCTGCTGCAGATGATGAGCAGAGCAAGGAGCTTACTACGGTAGGAAAAAGGACACGCAATAAAACAGGGGATCTGTTTAGCACCCTTGTCAGGAATCAACACTCATTTTCATACCGCATTTGCCTGTGTTTGTCATCACTGCAGCCTTTCATTATGAGAATGACAGTTGAGATTTCTGCATCTGCCACTTCCTTGGTACCCCCAGCAGTACATTGCTCAAGGAAAGAGCTCTTACGTTAATCACTGCTGTGAAGCATTGCGTTGTCGGTGGGACTGGGGCTGTTTCTGGCAGGAAAAAGAAGGGGAGAGAATTGAAGGAAAGCTTTCTGTGCCTACAGCTTGTCAGCTTAGCACTAATATATGTGCTCCTGAACTCTTCTTAATTCAGTTTATTGATTTATTTGTGCATGTGGTACTTCATGATGAAGGAATACTGTCCACCCTTCCTCCTGAAATATGGCCACCTCCGTGGTGGAACATGATGGGTATTTAGCACCAACCAGACAACAGGACATTTCAGAAGGAGAAAAAGGGAAAACCAACAGATTTGGCTGAAGTATAGGGGAAACTAAGGAAGTAAAAACATTGCAACACCATTTGTGTATCCCATCTAAACAGTGTACAAACATGGTACCCTCATGTGGCGCAAAAAGTGTTATGTGTGTCTAGCTTGGGGATGTACCAGTCTAGGTGTTTTGGATATTCTCAATTTGCAGGAAATAGTTTTTCCTTCAGGAAGGGTCGTGGGAGAGCCCACTAAGTTGTATCAACAGCCGGCTTGTCTTCCAGTGCCTTCCCTTGGTAGCTGCTGGGGGACTATAAGTAATCAATGTGAAGGAATACGGAAGTGCTATTGTTTTTCCTTTCTGGGTGGCATTTATCTGCTGGGTCTTCTATCATCTCCTTTGTAGCATAAAGAGTTAAGAGTTGAAAAAATTGATGGCTATGTGTAGATAGAGGCTTCTAGCAGTGACTTACACACATGCATGCACACACTGTGGCATGACTCAAGATGAAGCACTGAGGCTCTGCTTCGTACACTTCAATTTTTGCTTCCTTTGCAGGCATAAGTACCAGGGGATGTCTCATGCAAATTGGAGACAGAGAAATTATTATCTGTTTATCTGTCTTTCCTTTCAGAGCTGTACAATGAAATCAGCAGAACTCTCTTCCCTCCTTCCTCCTCTCTTCCTAGCAAATAAACCTTGTTTTAGAAAAAATTAGAATGCATTGTAGATAAAGGAAGGTGACCCTAGGTCTTGGATCTGTTTCCTTCATTAGCAGCAAATTGGCATGTAGTGATTATTGCTTCTAGTATCAATGCTGGAGCATTTAACTAGTCAGAAGAGTTTACAGATGCCAGAAGAGAAAGCCAGCGATGCATATAATATATTGCTGGAATCATAAATGGCTGAGACAAGGGCTGGTTATTGCTTAGTTCAATATTGTTGTTTAATAGCAACTCTAAATACACTCTACTGGGTTAAATATTGTACTATTAACTCCAGAGATAATGATCTTCCTAGATTCAATGAGGGACAATCATATTATGGTGTGATGCATTCCTCTGAGCTCCCCATATGTGAGTAGGGTAATTGTGGAAAGTAGCAACTCTGTAAGCCATCATGAGGGTCGAATTCTCTCATTGTGCAGGCTCCCCATTCCTAGAGAGGGCAGAAGGACTTCCTTTATGAATACAAAAGCTTTGGATGACCCTGCTTTGTATATTTGTAAAGCACCCGTCAACCCAGAGTCCCAGTCTGTGTATATTATCAATCTCTAACTAATTATAAGATATCTGTTCCACAGTAGCATTCTCACAGGTAACAATTTATCCAGGTTTTTCTTCATCCTTTCTTTTGGGTAACTGAACAAAGAAATGAGTTGTCTTCATGTTGATGTTTTTCTCACTCTCCTGTCTGAGCTAGAAGAAAAGTGAAAAAAAGGACTCAGCAGAGAAAGGAGCCTTGTTTTTAAAAGAGCAGTAATGTCCCTAGAAAATGTCCTACCCTTAAACCCATCTGAAAAGTTCAAAGAGAGCATAGATCACACAGACAGTTGGAGTGGAAGTTTTTACGGTATTTTAGGAATACATTTTTAGCTGGCCAAACAAAAGAGGAATCTGGAGGATGAAAGAAATGCCCCCAGTTTACCTTTCCTTGCAACAGCCTGTTCACTTTACTTATGTTGTGCATTTGTTACTAGAGTGACCCCTGTTTTCTATTTCTCATGTTCTCAGTTCCTGTTTTGTTCAGTGCTGCATTTAGATGTTTCATTTAAAGGATTCAAATATATTGGGGAGAGGAAATTACATATGTCTATACATATATGTATATATATGCACGTATACACATGGATGTGTGTATGCGTATACATGTGCAAAATTCTCAGTAACAAAACCAAATGTTATGTAGACTTTTCTGTTCCCTTCAGAGATTTAACCCTTTACTCTCACTACTCTTTTGCTTTAAATTCAGAAGCATTAGAGAGTAGCCTGATGTTATCTAAAACCACAAAGGCTACGGAAGGCTGGCACCAGCAGTCAAGAGAGACATGCACCTCAGTTCTTTTTACTCTCTTCCAAATGACCAATTTAATTTTCCTGATGGACAGTGAAAGTCTGCAGAAATTCCATGTAGATTGCAAGTGGATTGTGCTGGTAAGTTATGTGAATAATTTAAAAACATTTTCTTTTAAACCCCAGAACTTTGTGAATCTCTCCCCATCACAATTAAATGTAATTTACCTTAGCTGTTTGGTGCTTTCCTGGATAACAGCTGTAAATCAGGAACTATCCAGCAAGGACTATAAGCAGTTGTTTAAAGCTTGATTTATACTAATCTGTCTACAGAGTGACCTCGGCAAGTCTTGCTTATTGGGGGCATTCTGTGCTTGTACTTACTCTCAGGTTTTGTTTCTTTTCTCCCTTTGAAGGTCATCTTCAAGGCAGGTTATCTGTTAGGCCTCCTCCTTCAAGGAGATGAGGATTTATTTTTATTGTTTTAAAAATGGGTTAGATCTTTCTGATTTGCTTGCTGGTATCTTTTTAATTTGATCATGGGAGTCTTGCCACTGGATGCACTGTGATTTTCAGTCCTAATTTTATTGTCTAGGTAAAGCGAAGGACAAATTTGAAATGTTTTCCACTTAAAGTGCAAGGATACTTTTAATTCACAAACCTGTTGATGCCTGTGAAACTATTTGCAAAGTGGTGACAGCTAAGCTCTGGGGGATATATCCAGGTGTAACTGTTGTGTATGTAAACCTTCACATGATCATCAGCTGTGGAACAATTTATGATACAACAGCAGAAACACATTAAAAGTATAGGCTTTTTGGTATCTGAATGGGAAGATTCAGAGATTCCTGGTCCAAAATAAGTTGCTTCTTTGCTATTTTTTCAATTACTTATGATTTTTTTTTTTTATTCAGCTTCCATTATTCCTATAGGATCATTTTATTTCCATTTAGCAGTTTTTAGATTTGTCTTGATTCTTCTCTGTGACATCCAGTGATAGGACAAGGGGCAATGGGTTCAAGCTGGAACATAGGAGGTTCCACTTGAATATGAGAAAAAAATTCTTCACGGTGAGGGTGACAGAGCACTGGAACAGGCTGCCCAGAGAGGTTGTGGAGTCTCCTTCTGTGGAGACATTCAAAGCCCGCCTGGATGCATTCCTGTGTGATCTGATCTAGGTGTTCCTGCTCCGGCAGGGGGATTGGACTAGATGATCTTTCGAGGTCCCTTCCAATCTCTAACATTCTGTGATTCCCAGATTGAAGAATGTCTATTGGTTTCAGATTTTGGTGTATTTTATTGAAAACCTAATATAGAATAAAAGAACATAAAATAATAGAAATAAAACAACAACTTACACTAGTGCTTTGATTACAATGTTTTTGAGGAAAAAATGAAATTAGTTAGATAATTGGAGATTATATTAATTTGTACTAATTCAAGACCTAGTAATCTTTGTGTCATCTTTGCTTTGAATTTTTTTTCCTTAGAAGACCTATCTTTTCCCCCAAGAGAAGAAAGAGACTGAAATTCCACAAGGCAGAATATTCCATAGCAGAGACCAGGGAGATGTACTCTAAATCACTTGCATGTCTTATTTTTTTCAAAAAAGACTTATTCTTTATTGAATAACTATAACGTAGTGTAATAGACAGGATCATAACATGAAGAGGCATCAGCCATCCTCATAAGACATAAAATAGAAATTATGGGAAGTTATTGAAATTGCCATAGAGCAGATACTCCTTTTTATGAATAGCATAGCAATTTATGCTGAAAGAAATGTCTACCTACCTGAACTGACATCATAAGGTAACATGCTAGACTGTTTTGTTAAAACTTTTACAAGAAATAAACCAGCACATTGTTCTGGAAATGTCTTAGTTATGGGATTCATTAATTTTAATGCTTGAAGCAATCTTAGCCTGCCTGTCGCTATCTATAAAGTGACGATTTATATCTGTTTGAGGGGGAAGGAGGAAAAAAACTGAGAGACCAGTGTAGGGGCATAAGATAAAAGTTCTCAGTAGCTGAGTTAAAATAAATGTGCTCCAAAAAGAGGAGGGTACAACTACGTATCAGATGTTCATCTGCCATGAAATGATGCAGCTTCACCAAGAGCAGAGTACCAATAGCAGCACAAAATTACAGGTTTACCTTCAGACCAGCTGCAGGATGCAGCTGCAACATATGATAAGGCAAAACAATGAAACATTCTCAAGTCATTTTAGTACAAGAATAAAGAAAGGGCAAATAGACCCAGAGCTGTGTCTGTTTGTTGGTGGAGTAGTCAGTTGTCTAGTAAAGCCAAGACCTCTAGTAAGGGCAATTATAGATATGTCTTCTGATGTGGAGAAGAAACAACATTCTATTGTATTTAAAGCAATGAGAGAAAAGATATTTTCTGCAACTGTACTTCCGTTGGTCTGATCCCAGATGTTTATAAAGGTTTAGAATATATTTGGAGGAAAAAAACGAATAAGAGCCTGGATTTAAATAAAGATCAGGGCAACACGCAACCTAGGTTTGCTAAAAGTAGGTCATACCAAGTAAATGATTTTTTTTTTTTTCAAAATAAACATTCCTCTATACAAGGAAAAGCAGATCCTCTAATTTTCCTTCTTCAGTAAAGCATTTGATGCAGGATTACATGAAGAGCTATGAGTTAAAAAGAAGAAGATAGGGTTGAAAAATGAGGGAAGAACTGCATAAAAGAGAATATTAAATGGGGAAGGTTTGGACTAGAAGTAAGCTTCCAGCCAAGTTACCTAAGGACTACTCTTAGGCTCAGTTTTGTGTAATATTTTCATTAGGGACTTTGGCGGTGTAGGAATTTGCTGATGATATTTGCTGATGGTACAAAATTTAAAGATAGCAGTACAGAGGAGTGTTGGGATATTGTTCAAATGAACTCAATGACCTTCAAGGGGAAGCAATAGAAATGGAATGAAGTTCAAGCTAACAAAGGGCAAGTTCATAGACTTTGGGGCTAATAATAAGATTTTTCTCATTTAGGCTGGGAGCTCTGCAGTGGAAATGACAGAGGAGGAAAAGGAAATGGATTAGTTGAGCGTGGGATGACTCTGAACCCTCATCTTGCAGTACTTCGGAAAAGACAAATGGGACCCTTCAGACTATCAAGATAAATAATATCCAATGGAGAGAGAGAAATCTGAATTCCATGACACAAGGCAGTGATAACAGAGCAAATCGTTGCAGAGCACAAAGTGATAGAGACTTTAACTGGAACACCATGCTGAGCCCCGGTGGCTCCTAGAGGAAAAAGTGCAAGGGCTGGAACAGCTGCAGCTACCAGAGGGATAAGTTAGGGAAAACCAACTCAGGCTGGTTTGGCAGCCACGGTGGAGTCTGAGGAAGTCTTGTGTGTGTGAGAGAAGGTCAGGCAAACTTGTTCAGGATGGACTTGCCCTGTGTTAAAGGCACATAGACCAGACTTCTGGAGATGGTGGCTTTTTCGGTCCATCTGAGTAGGTATATGCTGCCACGCACCTACATAGTGAGCCAATGGACAGCAGCAGTGGGAGACTCACACCCTGCCAGGGTGAGCCTGGGGTGTGCTCTCTGCTTTCCTCTGATTTGAGTTGAGAAATTGGATGAGCAGTGTACTGCGAGCACAGTGTACACCAGGAGATAGTGTCAGTGCCAACTGCTTCACTGAGTGAGGGGTGTTCAGCTTCAATCTGCTCCCATAATACTCCTTTACAACCACTGTTTTGTTTTGTTTTGTTTTGTTTTGTTTTGTTTCGTTTTGTTTTGTTTTGTTTTTCCAGTGTTTTATGCTATTAACTTTCACCCTTGGGGCTCATCACGGTTCTGCTCTGAACTTCTCCTGCCTTCAGTGTGATGAGGCTCAGGGTGTTTTGTTTTGTTTTGTTTTTCCAGTGTTTTATGCTATTAACTTTCACCCTTGGGGCTCATCACCGTTCTGCTCTGAACTTGAGGCTCAGGGTGCACGCTGGACCCAACATCATATTCCTGGTCGACTTTCAGATCATGTCTGGGCTTAAGCTTCACATATGAACACTTATATAAAGGGAGAAGGCTTGATTTTGTGTTTAACTACACTTTTGAACATCATGAGTCAGCACTGTTTTGAGCTATCCTGTGTCTCCTAAGATGTCATGCCACTATGTCAAAGGTTTCAAAGAGGGACAAGATAATCTCAGTTTAAGTTGCCTCTACTGCTAAAAATCATTTAAACATTATCAAATTAGTCACACCTTGATGACCTATTTGCCTCCTGCTATAATTAAGATACAAGAATTATACAGAAGTTTCTACCTACTGGGTAGGCAAAACCTACTACCACTTGATCTTTTTCTGGATTAAGCTTTTAGGCTTAATAATAACAGGACAAAATGCAGTGAAGAAAAATGTAAAGTATGGCACATATGAGAAATTCGGTTGCACAAACACAGAACAAGGACTATCTGGCTCAGCAACAGTACTTCTAGAAAGAATGTAGGTTGGGGTTGTAGAATAGGACTCAGCAATGCAAACTCAGGGGCAAAAAATCATACTCACATCAAGAACAGCAGCTTGACGCAGAAGACATTGCAGAATAACTGTGCATTTTCCTCTGGCTCTTTGAAGGCTTCAGATCATAGCAAAACCATTGTAGGACAGTTCAAGTTGAAAGAGGCCTCTGGAGGTGGCGTCCTGTATTAAGTTTCTGGTACCAGATATTAAGAATCATGCAATGGGAGCAAGTTCCAGAGGAGAACTGACAAACAGATAAAGTAAGAAAGAACTGTGAAGAAAGGTTCCAAATTTGAGTTTGTTCTGTCTGGAAAAGAAGAGGCTGAAGGGCAGGCATTATTAAAGATTTTGAAAATAAATAGATTGTTATAAAATTTTTTATTGTTATATTGATGTATATATACTGATTTTTGTCCACAGACTGTTGGATGAGAAGTAGTTGGCTGAAATAGCAGGAAGGGAGATTAGACATGTATATTAAGCTATGAATTAAGAATGTATTATTAGACAAATATATTCCCAATTTACAAAAATGGGAGACATGACCAACAAAGTAATGAAACTGACATATCTACTGAAAATGTGATATGACCCTAGGAAACTGGGATGATTTCTCTGCTTTCATAGGCAAAACCTGACAGGCGTCCTGATCATGAAGGAGTTTGTATTTTTTCTCTCCTGGAAAACTGTGTGTGTCCTTTCTGTTGCTCATTAGGAAGGCAGCTTTGTGGTCTAATGCATGAAGCAAACATGCAGAGAGAGATCAAGTGTAAAAATCTGTTTCCAAAGCCGGGGAGTATCTCATTGATTACCAAGTGTGTTAGCTAACTTAGGATGAAATACAGCTGCAAATAGTTCAAGAAGGGTAATTGTCTGATGAAATCAACAGAAGCTACCACCTTAGGTAACTGTTTCTAATAACTTGTTCTCTCAGACTGCTGTAAATCTTCAGGATGATGCTGCATCCTTGGCAAAAGTCAAGGAAATGAAAACACTACGCACAGGCAGTGTATGCCTTACTAGTTCACTGAATCTTAGAGCTGTTACAAAAGACTCCATAACTTAAAGAAAATGCCACGGTTATGATTGCTTGCTTTATTCTTGGAGGACTTGTCTTCTCTAGAAATCTGTTACAAATTCATCACGTCTAACTACACAGGGAAAAAGACATAAACAAAAATTCCTTTTTACCTTGGGAGAGACAAGTTAACGGGTATGACAGCTAACTGTGGATGAGGAAACTCTGATTATGGTATCTTGCTTATGGCAGAGTTCTTTTCTAACAGGCCTAGGAAACCCCTTATGATTAACTTCAGGCAGACGACTAACTCCCACCGACTGTTTCCAACACATCCATCTTCTTTTCCAGGTGAAGATGGAAAGGATTTTTTTTCTCATTTTTTATTTTTCTCCTGTGCAGATGTATATTTGACATCTACAGTGCTTAATTCACTTGTGAAATTTGTGCGGTAATTCAAATCACACCCCAAGCTCACAAGTGGCTGTGTTGCTCTGGCAGAGCCAGACGGGCAGTGCCCACTCCTTTATCTGTTTATCGTAGCATTCTGTGCCATGCAAAGCCAGAGAGGGGAGGTTTGGCCACACACAGATTAGGTTTTTCTTCCATTTTTCTTCAAACAACTGAGGGGAAAGTGTGAGTCAGTGTTCGCACGAATGTTTAGAGATGACTGATTTGTATTCATCAGTGTGTCAGGGCATATGGAGCAGGGTGCAAGGGCGGTGGTGGTGACTTGCACAGCAACTCCCAAAAAACGCAACTGGGCTTCCAGACCAGCCAGCAAGTGCCGATGAATCCTGAAAGCAACCTAATGATTTTTGTTCAGGAAGGGGCTGGTGAATGATGGATATGAAACTGGACCTCCCATCTGTTCACGATTCATTTTCCACTGAAGCTACAGAATGAGAAAGAGCAACTGGGCAAAAGCTTCATCCAGCCGTCGGGGGATCATGTCATGAAGCCAGACGGCAGTAATTTAACTTTCCTCTCTCGTAAGACCAGTATATGCTGGCAGAAATTTATTGTTTCTTCATTACTAAGGATTTACTGGCTGCTTCATTGTTCTTGGGGTGAAGGCAATATTTCCTGCTTTGTAAATGTGACCTTTCCTTTCTGGTTATTTTTTAGACAGCTATATTTTGTTTGTATGAGATAAATGTGTGGAGCATTACAGAGAGGACGAAGTCCCAGTGGAGGATTAATAAGGATTGTCCTGCATGGTGAGGAATACTTAGCTGTGTTATTATCTAAATCTTCATATACAATAATTTCAAAGGGCTGTGATATAGCACTAAATGGCTCTAGAAAATCACTAGATTGAACTGGGGGGAGGGAGAGTTGGAAAGCAATGAATTTTAGGAAAAAAAATAGACCAGTTTCTTAATGATTAAATTAGTGATGCTTGCTTAGAGATAATGGGACTTATCTCCACAGAAGTCCTAGCCACTGCAACTGCAGCCAGGGACCTGGAGCTGCAGGAACACAGACCCTAGGATGAAATGGAGCGTGTACCAAAGACCACTCTGTTTTCAAGTGATGTGAGCACTTTGTGTTTTGCAAAAGGGCAAACCTGCTCTGGATTAGCTCTAATTAGCCTCCTGTCTCAATGGTTGCAACTGAATTATGTGGGGGTTTTATGCTGCAAATCTCTTTTTAGTCTGTAAAAAGTCTGTCATTTATTTTCAAAGCAGCTGTGCTTTTCTGATAGATAGAGAGACATCTGTTCTGGTTATTGTATCAGTCTAACACATTCATGATGGCTTTCCCAGCACCTCACTATGCTTTGCTGTCACCTCCTTTCCTCGTGAGAGGAAGCAGGAGGGAAGGAATCTTTGATCTTTGGAACCCATTAAGTTTAAGGATGCTACATGCATGTTTGCTACCTGAATTAGGTGAAAATACAAACCACCACTTTAGGGAATACTTTAAAATAATAACTTTATTCCCTGGGAACAAACAGGCTCCCTACGGATTCAAAGAAGCAGGCTAGGAAAAAATTTCCAAATGAAACTTACATGAAGTGAACAAGTTACTTATTGGGCAATTCCTCTCAGAGTACCTGCTAGTGGTTCCCAATCAAAGGGGAAGGATGTGTTACACTGAGTGCACAGGGAGCTGCCTTAGGATTGCTGCTACTCATTATTTCATTAATAATTTATTAATACATTTAAATTAATAATTATTTTATTAGCATCTTCTGTGATGTAGGCAGTACAGCTTACTGATAGTATGAAATCTGTAAAGTCTGCAGATGCCACAGACACTGAGAAGAATTCGAAATGGACTTCATATATCAGAGGAACTCTGTGCAAGAAAAAAGTCTGTGATTCAGTAAGAGTAAATGCAAAGGATCACATAGAAGTCAAAGATAACCTGGGTCAGCAGGCTTTTGGCAGGAGTGGTTCTAAGGCTTCTAAGAGGTTACAAAACAGCTAGAACCAGGAATATCACACCAGTGCGGAAATCCCAGAGAGCTTTTACGTAAATGTACAGGAAGGAGTTTTGTGCGTTTAAAAACCTCAGCTGCAATGCTTCCTTTGCTTATGGGCTCAGGACTTTGAGAAAAATTAGGGAAAATTGAAAACAGTCTTATGGGTGACCATAGAAGTGATCCCAGCATCTAAGAAGAGCCAGACACATGGATTATGAAAACGTCACTGGAGTTTGTAAAGGATAGGTTAGAAGAAATGTGGCAATAGATGTGAATATAGTAATTTTTCAATACAATGGGAGAATAAACCAATTGATATCTCAAAGTCATGTCTAGCCATACTGCTTCTAGTTCAATTATTTTCTAATTTTTTTTCTGTTGTAAACTGAATTTTCCCCACCTTAAATTAAAATCGGGATTAAGTTTTTGTACCTGAATTTAGAGTAAAAAAATGTGGCTTCCTGTGAATGAAAATCAGCTAACAGTCCTAAAAACTATTTTGATCCAAAAATTGGAAGAAATCCATACAACATTTTAGAAAGTATGTATATTATTGCTAGTATTACACAGGATGAGAGTGCCTGATACCCAGACTTCAGGAAATGAGATGTCAAACCACATCCAATTTGAATAGTGCTATTTGTAGCACAACAATACCAAGAAAATTAAGAAAAATCATGGCACTAAAGAACAAGGTGCTGTACAAACTAGTTTTGAATGAAACCTCTTGGCCATAGAATGAGGGAAGTCTGGTGTGAAGGAGGAAAAACCATGATTCTTAGACCAGGAAGCTCAGCAGCACACTAGATGCTGTGAAGTGACCATCCCTCTGCTCGCCTTGCTGGAGGTGTCCATTTAGGCTTTGCCTTTAGAGCAACATCTTCAGGTGAAGCTGCTATGGTGTGGACTATCAGACACACCCCAAAACTGCTTCAAATATGCAGCACAGTCTTAGCTTTTGGGGCTTTCTAATGTCTTACTATGTTCTTGGAGAAACATGATAAGAGAAATTAACTTCCAGCTTGTTGCTTGAATCTAGTTTTTATTAAATAACTTTTTTTGCTATCTATAACTGCTCTTCCTGCCTTTATCTGCTGAGGCTCGGTACGGTTGTGATGCTGAGATAAGTTTGTGCCAGACAATGCAGGAATCGCTTCACTCCTTTCATTACCAACACAACAGCATCTGTTTTTCAGACATGGTGCCAGAAGAGAAATGTACTACTCTACTTAGGTATCCTGCAGCACCAGGATCAATTACACAAAATCCATGCTCTTGGGCTTTAAAGACTGTAGATAGTGGGGATTTTGGAAATTAGATTGAAGTAGTTAAGTGTTGCAAATTTTCCCTCTTGAGTGGCTGTGACTTGAAACGGCTGCTTAAAGGATTCTTTGGCAAATGGATTGCATTTCCTAGTGGGATTTGTGCTGTGAATAAATAAATTTCTATAATCAACTACTGATACTTCTGCAGTCTTCATAGACTGCCTTTCAACTAAATGCACATGTGTATAAAAATTTTTGTGCATTAAAAATCAAGTAAGGCATCGAACTGGAATGAAAACCCCACACCTTGCAAAAAAAATCCATCAGTTTTTCACTTTGCTTTGTGAATTTGTGAATTTTGTTAGTGTCTTCTCCTATTTAATGCTAACTAGGTGTCAATCAAATGCAGAGCTGACTTGCAGTGGGAGTGCTCTGGAAATGAGAGGTAGCATCTTGGATCATCCTGCATTTAAAGAGTGATATCCCCTCAGCTTTCCAAAAATGTCTAATTTCCTTTTAAAGTGATTCTGTCACAAATCCAAGCATCTCTCTTGTTTCAAACAGAAGCAGAGTTAGGCAATGCAAGCCTGGAGGGAAGGGAGCTTGAGGGATGAAACTCCCCAGGTTAGACAATGAAACATCTTTAGGCATTATATTTATGTTTTAAGCTGATATGAAGCTTCCAGAATACTGATAGATTTGGCTACGTTTTTCACATGCTTTTCAAATTTTTTGTTTTGTTTTGTTTTCTCTGACCTTTGGATGTCCTTAACATTTTATATGCACCCTAATAAAAAAGGAACTGAAAATCTGGTTGCTTATTTGGTCCTGAAATGGAAAGAAAACTCTTCTGGAAATATTGTTTTCATAGTAGCAGGTGGTATCAGACACAGGGCTAGGGAACCTCCGCAGGTGCAGTTTTGAGTCTTAACAGCTTCTGACATAAATAGGACTGACTGTGAGAAATACTTCCATGGTTTGCTTGTTGTACACGGTTGATGATGTACAACACTGTGACTGCACCACTGTTCTTCCTTAAATAACTTCCTTGCTGCTCTTTGAGTCTTAGCATAGTGATGCCAGCGCTTCTGTCAACTTGGGGAGTTCAGTGCTTGCCAATGTGAGAATTATCTGTGTGCTCATTAGTGCTAGCTCTTTGAACATCTTGCTCTTGAACTGCCAGCTGCTATAGGATCTGATCTATCTTCTTGACAAAGTTGAAGTAAATAAATAAATACCCCACCCCTAGCAAATATGTACTCACATTTGATACCTACAATTTTCCATAGAAATTTTTGTTCTTCTGCTTGTTTGCTTTTGTTGTTCTCCATCCTCTTCCCAATCCCTCCAAATATTAATTTAACCTAGAAACAGAGCTTTATAGAAACATTTTCTAAGGTGCGTCTCTACTTTGGAGAAGTGAATGTCATTTTCTTCTGCCTTCAGAAAATGAAGCATCCATTTGCAATTGTACCACAGTGCTATGGCCACAGGCACCAGGCGGTGCTGAAAATTCCCTGCTTAAAACAAAATAAAGTAAGAGACACAGACTGGTCTGCCAGCTCAGAGCCCAAGAACAAGGTTGGCATTCAGTCCTGGTGATCTTTCATTCCTCTGGAAAAGGATATAACTGTACAAAGATGGGAACTTAATTGTCCCCTGTCTTATCTCCTCTGACTTTGGGTTGATAGCTGGCTTTGTCTTGCTTTCCCTCTGAGTGTTTTGGCAGCAAAGATCTCATTGTAAGCCTCTCCATGTAACTACAATACTTCTGTTTCCCCAAATGGCCTATTACATCAGTAGAAGATAACTACTCCTTTTTCATTTACTCACTTAATACTGCACTTGATTAAGCACAAAGTGCCTGGAGCTTACAGGCACACATACATTATATATAATCAGCCCAAGAAACCTGATCTTCACACAACATTTTCTATTTGACTTTCACTGACTGAGGCTGAGGCATCTTAAAAGGCAGGGAGTTGTCAGTTGTCACTACTCTCTCTTAGTAATTTAGGAGCCAGGTAGCAGAGCTCAGGATCCCATCTGTGGTGAAATCAAACCTGTGTTGCCAGTTCCTAGGGTAAACTTTTAATGTGGAAATGGTAGGAGAACAGCCTCCTCTGCACTGAGGTTGCAGCTAAAGCAGAAGAGTTTGAGCAAGCAAAGGAATATCTCAGTTCACTGGCTGAGCCGCCTGACAAGGGGAGTTACTCACTTCCCTTTGCACCCCTTAATAGGTCTTCTCTGTGACTTTCCACAGAAAAGCTCAGAGCTTTTGCCCACATTTATTCTAGTCCTTGCTTACATCTTCATACAGTTGTCATCTTTAATGGAGCCAGTTCTCATAACATTATCAGAAACCTGTGCAATTTGGAGTTTGTCTTAAATCCTCAGTTGGAGTCCAAGGTTGTGGGAGCCATTTTAGTTGTACAAAATTTGTCTAATTTCACTCACACTTTACACCTTGTGCAGTGTGCTATGCAAAGACCACATCACTTTACAGAGCTCCAACAACCTGGAAATGATCAGGCTACACGTAATTTCCTTTGAAAGATGGGAACGTGGTAGCTTGGTGAAGTTCAAAAGTATATGGCTGTTTTCATACAGAAGATGAACTGAGAGGACTGATTTCCATGGAATGTGATGGAAGCTTCCTCTGTCCTGTATCTGCTTATGATGATCTTTCATCAAGTCTGGGAAGCAGATGAATGGTACTGCCTAGTAAGGAGAAGTGGTCTGAAAGCTGAGTTTCAAATACCCAAGACAACTGATGACCTGTTGTATAACCTGATGAGTCACCAGCCCATCTTTCCTTTGTGTAACAAGAGGGTTTGGGGTGGGTGTATCTTTGTCCAGTCAATTCTGACTGCAAATGAATTCCTGAACTCCGTGTTTTAAGCAAGGTTTGATTAAGAAGGTGGATTAGCTTGGCACTTCCAGCTGACATGCCTGTTTAAATCCAGTGTTCTTTGGCAGCAGTACCCCAGCTACTGGTTCCAAAGAACTGGTGAAAGAAACCTTGAGACTCAGAATGCCAGGTGCCAGGGAAAAAAAAAAAACAAACAAACAAAAAAAAAACCACAATAGCATCAATGAATTTTTGATGGCAGTACTTTGTGTTCAGCAATTAATGTAGCAAGTACTGCCCAACTGGCATGGCCAGGAAGAAAGTAACAAATAATGACCTTGACAAATTAAACTCAATTTTCCCCAAGCATCTGCACCCATTTACAGCCCCATGAATTTCTCCCATGTACAAATAGCTTACTTCTTTTTTTAACAGGGCAGATTCAATCAGCGTGTCTGCTCTTGAAGGATAGTTATTAGGGCTGGCTTCCCCATGCCAGTGAACCTGTAATTTCACAAATAACACCTATTGCAGCTTCATCTTAGAAAAAAAAGAGAGAAAGAAAAAGCATTTGGAAGAGGGCACGGAAGTAATTTCTGTCAAAGATTCTGGGCCAGATTCTCAGCTACTGACACAACATAGCAGCCAAGGGATGGCACCGCTCCTGGCTGTTTCTGTGTCTTTTTCCTTCACTGAGGCAATAGGTGTTATGATATGTCCAAGTTGTAGACAGTGACTCCAAAGTGGTGCTCAAGTGTTGCTCAGGAGTACTTGAGTTTGTCAGAAGAGATGATTCTCCATCCTTGGCTTGTGTTGTCTAGCTCTTTCTTCAGATGGGAAATCGAACTAGGTTGGATTTACTGAAGTGTGTGTTAATGATAAGTTCTGTCTGAATGGTCATGAGGTGGAAGAAATGAATGTCTAGCAAATTAATTCCTCCCAGCTTCATCCAGCTGGAATGGGGAACGGCTCAAACAGACCTTGGAGTGGAAGATTTTTCCTTTTTTCTTGTTCTTTTACCGTATCTACTCCCCATCACAACTCTATCAAACGATCAGCAGAATACAGCTGCCGCAGACAGAGGAGCATCTCTGAACCTGACCTTCTCTGTCCAAGCAAGGTGGGAAACAGAAGTCTGGACACTCTGCATTGATACCTTTGCTCCTCACATCTGTGTTCACAGTGGTTTTTGATGAAAATATCATTATTCCCCTCAGGTAGTGATTTTATATCCTGAGGTAGTGGAATCAGTTAACGCACAAGTTTGGGTTTTCTTCTTTCCTTTTTTGCCCGCTTTTTTCCTCCTCTTTGGACTGTACTACCCTTCCAAACCTGCGTGGCTTCTATTCTGAAGCTGCCTTGAGCCCAGACAGCTCAGTTCACACATGGAGCTGGCTTTTGGTCCTGCAAACCTATGTTTACTTCCCCTGTGATCTTACATACATTATACACTCCCTTTCATGGTTATAATTTGTGTCTGTGAGTTATTGTCACACTGCCTAGGTGATTTTCCAGATTGAAGTAGGGGAAAGTTCAGCTCTCATTTACCTGAGAGGAGCCCTTGAATAAGTCTGCATTAAAATGTCCTGCTTTGCTGAAAAATGCTCAGAAGGAAATATTAGAACAGCCCAAAAATGCAGGTGTTTATATGAATAATTAGTTGTATTCTGGTCACATCCACTCCCTTGGCAGACCTCATGAGATACCCTCTAGCTAGGAAGCTTTGCTATTCAGATCTCCCTTTGGCAATGTGTGGTCTTATCAGCAAGAAATGTAACTGAAGAAGTTGAGGCTATTCAAGACACTACTGTGATTGAGAATATTTACAAATATGCTTTTGGTATGGATACTCATAACATGAGGATTTATAAATATGCCCCTTTCCTTCCTCTGTCTTTCTACCCACACAATGGGGGCTATTGCTCAGTCTCAGATGGTCTAGCCCCACAAATATATTTAAGGCTTTCTTTCTTTGGGTTTTTTTAGGGGGGGTTGCCTTTTTTTAATTGTTGTTATTGTTCTTTATTTTTTTCCAAGTGGAAAGACAACAAGCGCTGGACCCTCTTCTGATAATTAGATCTTGGGAGACAGCCCATCTGTTTGTTTATATGCTAACCAAAACTTGTCTGTTTTAGCAACACTAACCACCAGCAAGGTCCAGAAGTCCTTTTCAGTAATTACATACTTTTGGTCTTTAGAAAACACATTTAGTAGCCAGCTGACCCTAGTGGAATACCATTTTATAGAGGAGATCTTTGCTAGCAGTAATTGGCCAGCTGGAGATTTCCCTTGAGCAAGTTTAAAACACACATTCTTTATCTACAATGGAAAAGAAGTTTGTCCTGTTATCCTCCCAGACATAAAGATGTACTTTAGCCTCACAGAGAAGTTTGAAAACATTCCCATTAGAGAGAGCTCTGCTTATGTTTGGAAGGGCTCAATATGTTTAGCAATTATTACACAGAGTGCATTTGCAGAAAAATGGGAATTTTGTGGCTTGGCAGTTCATGTATTTCTCAGCCAGATCTGCCATTTCCTGTCACACCTCTAGACAGTTTGTAGCATTTTAGTAAATAATTAAAATACCGGGTCTGACTCTCTACTCCATTACCAGCCTTTGTAGCGAAGGAACTTCATTTAGCACCACAGTTCTGTAGATCTGTCGCCTCCTGGAGTGGAGGGGTAAAGCACAGAGAGGTTCTGGCTGGCAAGTCAAACATTGATAAATAAAGTTCTAGATGGGAATACTAATTTTTGATTTTTGGAAAAAATTAAGGTGAAGAGGAAAAAAAAATAATTTCCTCATGTACTACAAATAACCTCAAGGATAAATGATATTACCAGAAGTGAAACCAAGTTACTCTAATTTTAAGCATCAGATTTTAAAGCAAAGAGTATTCTTTTCCTCTGGTATTGCCACAATTAGTTTCCAGGGGGATAATTGGAATCAAACATGATTGATTTCAGGTAGGAAAGCAAGCAGCAGGGGCAGATGAACTTCTGAGCTACAAAGCTCTTTTTTTTTTTTTTTTTTAAATTGTCATTAAGAATAATAATTAAAAGGAGGCATGGCTCAGCCTCCTTCAAGATATGATGTTTCAGCAGTAGTGTCCCTGAAATTAATGTTGTACAAGGTTTCCACCAAGTCTCAGCAGCTATTTAACTTTTGACCTTTTTTTTTTTTTTTTTTTTTTTTTTTTTTTTTCTGTGCTGGCAACCAAATGCATGTTTCCTCCATTAAAAGTAAGACCATCCATAAGAAAGACTGTCTGCTGTCTGTGGCAGACAGGAGTAGGGAAGCCTGTTAGGACAGAGCATGCTTCTGCTGATCTGCTATTTCGCTCACATCACTCATCTGAATGCAGGTGGGCGTCTGGCCTGATGGAGGGGTGGGATGGAGACGCAGGTCTGAATGTTGAGAAACTGCCCCATTAGATTTTCTCACACTGGCTGGCAGATGCAACAAAACCTTTCAGTCATGACATAGTTGGCCCTTCAAACACCCATGGGATGAGAGCTGCTCTGGCACCGCCTCAAGAACAAGTTTTCGTCAGCCAGCATCGTTCCGGCATTTTCATCCACGCATCCACACCCATAAGAAACCTAACCCGCTTTAGCTTGTGAGTCACTCATGAACTCATCTTCCTGATGGCAAATGCATGCATTTTCACTAGGCATCTGAGAAATAAATGATCTGTCTGCGGGATATTTCCAAAAAACTCCCTGCTGTTGTTTTGCAGTTCACCCTCTAAGTAACAAGCTATTGTTTCTGCTCCTTGGTAGGAATGACTGAACACAACACAGATAACATATTGCTGGTAAGACACTAATTTGAAAATGTCATTTGAAAGATGATAGACACAGTTTTTTTTTGTTTTTTGGGGTTTTTTTTTTCTGACTTAAGGTGGCCTAAATCTTTTCTTGGGGAAATGTAACTATGCTTTACATCTTGCTCTGATTTATTTTTTTTTTTTCTGATGCATTTTGCGTTGCCCAAATCATGTCCTAACCTGACCTCAGCTATGTGTTAATAACATGGTCAAGGAGTTTTCCATGTTTTGGCTATTTGCCTCTTTTTTATTGTTGCTTTTGAAATAAACCCTTTTGGGTTTAGTTTTTCAGAAGGAAACATTTCTTATGTTATTTATTACTATACTTAATGAAAAGCGTTGAAATATTGTATCCTGCTCTGATTCAGGACTGAACCAATTCAGGACTGAGCCGATTCAGGAGTCACTCACACACACAGACACACACAAACACCCATGACAAGATGGGAGTTCAGTTGTTTTAATACCACTCTTGGTCTGCTTCTTGCCTAGCACACACCCTTTTTCAGTAGTATAATTTTCAAGAAAACATGCTGAAGAAGCTGTTCAGTAGAAAGTAGTGTGCTGCAAGAAGGGTGGATCTGTAGAGGGAAGTGGTGCTGAAAAGGTGTGCAGATCTTGCAGGGGTTTCAGGGAGTTTTACTTTGGATCAATTTTAATGGCGTCCCATGAGCTGAAAACTTATTAGCAGCTACAGTGGTTTGGTTTCATGCTAAAGGAGACTCATTCACATGCTCCAAGGCTATGTGGTGATGGAAATCAAAATTCTGTAGGTGGTGCTGATTGGGAGATTAACTCTGTTTTAACAAGTTATTGCAGATGCAGTCCTAGATACTGCCTTCTAGTGACAGACCACTGCTGTGGACACTTTGTCTGCTCCTTTTACTGCCTTAAAGTGTCTTCTGTTGCAAATTCTGACCTTCCAGTTATAGAGAGGTTTGCAATAAAGGGTGTTCTATCATGCTTTGATGGAGGTCTTGCATTTGTCACATAGAAGGAAAAAAAATCACCATTTATTGTTATTAATAGCAACTGTTGACTGTGCAATGGTAATTGCAATGTGAATTACTGTGAAAGAAGGGATATCCATTATTGTAATTGTTTAGAAAACTGTAGCATGATGAAAGCTTTTGTTGAATGAGTATGAGGGCAAGTCTGGAGAGTTTTATCTTGCTATTTTTATCTAAAAAAGTGTAATTTCAAGATCTGAGAGACCAAAAATCATACCGTTAAATTCCAGAAACATAAATTGCTTTGTCAAGTTATTACTGTAACTGACAATTTGACAGTTTTTTGTAAATGCTGACATGATGTGTACATACTTAAGTGGTTTTACTCTGCAGGAAGTAGATTAGTTCAGGCTCTTTTTAGCCCCACAAACTGTCATCTTAGGGAGATGGTTTATTAAATTTACCTGAACTTAAAATTAAAATGTGATTGACGTTTTCTTATTTGATGTATGTATAATTTAGTGATAATAGCGAGAGCTGCGTATTTTGAACATTATGTACAAAGAGAATTCAGTTGCAATTAAGTTAAATATAGGATGAGGAAGCAGTTGATAAAGTAGGTATTTCATGACTAGTTAGCTCTTGTAGTCTTAGAAATTGTAATTAACCAGGGAGGATCTGAGATATTTCTAGCTATTGAAATTGTACTGTGTTTAGGGAGAGTAAGAGAGGTTATCCTTGGAGGGCGGTTTCTGAAGACATTGACTTTCTGACATTGCTTCAGTGAAGTCTCTTCACGTTTATGGTACTGCCTTATGCTTTTATGACCCCAAATGGCTACTAGAAGAAAATTTTGATTGGAGCTTACCAGATCCTTCTAATTTTATGGAGATATTAGCAATACTAGCCTGATAAGCAAGGCCAAAGATATGGCACTGAAGTTCAGCTCTACTGAACTAAAACTGATGCTGCAGGTTCATCTCGGAATGGATCCTTGTTTCAGTATTTTAACATATGTCCCTTTCATTTCCTTGATGGCTGAGAAGAGATTGTAAGTCACTACTCAGTTGTGTTGAAGACATTTGCAAATTAAAGTCTTCTAGATAAATCTTGTATGAAAAGGATTTAAATTTCAATATAAATGACAGAAATGAAGGAATTAATGATTTGCACAACTTCATAAAATAGTTAATGCAAAAACTTCCTGTAATGCAATGTTCTGGCTGAAAATTAACATCCAAAACAATTTAAAATTATAGTTCCCATAGCTACTGTAATTCATCTAGCAATCCATTTAGGCAGTCCTTGATAAAAGTGCATCTGCCTGTGTCTAATTTGGAGTTTTGGAGATGGATGTGTTAACTCCTCAGTCGGATAAAGGAAGATGCATAACTTGGGATTAGTCGCCCACACACTCCTTAAGCATGAGAGTGACTCAGCTAAATTGTACTATAAAGGTAAAATTCCGCCATCACCTGGACACATTACTGCAGAAAAAAAGTCTTCTCACTTCAAATGAAGGAATCTCATTGGCTGTAGGGGGTTTGGGGAGGGACCCAGAGATGCACCCAGAGATTTGCATCCTGCAAGTGGGCACATACTGTGAAGATCTTCTAGTCTGTCTTCTGCAAACCACAAACATCCTTTCTCTTGGGTAAGCTGAAAACACAAGAATGAATAAACACCAGTTAACATTTCCCTGCCTGTGATTAGAGAAAACCATCATTCAACACCTAACTAACTGCAGCAGTTCTGGGAAAAAAAGAACAACTGTTAGATGTGTGTATTTTCAGCAAAAGTGTCTTCTGAGCCTTTGGAGACAAGATAAATCTTACTATCCTGATGATAGTCTCTGAAAGTCTCTGAAATTTGGTGGTCTAGATAGTTTAGGGAAAATGGAATCTTGTATATTTGACAGCATAATTATTATTCTCTGTCAGATTTATACAGCTCTTTCATAAGAAACACTTAATACTTCATACGGATATTACTTTTCCCATCAAATATCACTTTAGAAAAAGTTAATAATTTAGGAACTTTTATATTAAAAAATGGCTAATTCAACAAATGCATCTGATACCATCATCAGACATTGTGTGAAGGGCACTGAAACTTTTCCCTTTTGCCCTGAAGTAAACCTGGTGTTTATGCCAAACTCTCATAAGCCTGATGATCCTGGATTTCAAGGGGTAGTTTAAAGCTGTGCTACAGAGGATAGATGGTTGCTCCCTTCAGCATCATTCTGTCCTGAGATTCATGGCCAGTTTAGTCTCCTTACACTTCCTTTGCCCTGCTGTGTCTCTGACCTCATTAGAAAAAACCTCTTCCATTTATCTTTCTCTTCAGGTTTATACCAATTTCATTGGCACCAAAAATCACCTGTAGTGTGTATCACATTGCCAATACATCTATTATTTGAAGAAGTTATAAAATCAACCTCTGACATAGTTCTTAAAAACTGTAAAGAAATGTGGACCTCACTGTGAACATGACACTTTCTTTAACTGGTTAGAAGACTGAGTATTTTCCTGATTTAGAAGCAACAAATAATTTAGGATACAAAGCACAAAATGGAAGACTTGTGGAGAAAAAAAAAATAAATCCTTACAGATAGTATTAATTTGAATTTTTCTTCATTCATAAATGCATGCTGGTAGAAGCCTAGATGTGACTCCTTCCTTAGAGACAAGTATAAATTAAGATGCATATGTTTTACTATGCATACATGCACACACGTGTACTTACTTAAGTCAAAATGTATATATGTGCAATATGTATGTCATGGGCTTTTTGCCTAATTTACCAGTCACTCTGAAGAAAACAAAGTGCTGTGAAGCCTTGCTCTTGTGTGACTAGATTTGGAGGGGATAAATATCCCATGAGAAGTGTTTTATGACACCACTTAGGCTCTAATCTCAGTCTGTGAAATCAGAAGGAAATCTGGATAAGACTGAGTAAATAAAATATTGTTTCTGAAGTGCCTTCCATGGGACCCTAAATATTTCATCCTTGACATTGCAAAAGTTCTTAACTTTGTCAGGACACCATTGTCAAGTTAGCTTCATTGATTCTCAAGGAAAAGAACCGTAACACCACTTCATTTTTCACTGATCTGTAGAAGAGTACAACAGACCCACTGCAACACATTAAGTGGAATTAAGGGATGCGTGTAGACACCTATCAGTCTGTGTCTCCTGCTTTGGACAGGAGATGATAGGTTAATGCAATGGAGAAGCTGTGCTGTTGTCTAGCTCAAGCTGAATGCCACCAATAGCCAAATGGACAAATTTGATCAGCCTGGGGTGGGGGTTGTTGTTAGTTGCTGCTTTTGAAAATCTAAGTGCTTTTTATGACAGGTTCATTTTTCTGCATGTTTGTCTCTTTGAATCTCAGGAGGAGGCAATGTAAGTCACACATCACACAAAAGGAAAGTACAGACAGCAGTGGGAAGTAGGAAGTTTTGGTAGACAAGGCTTCCTTCAAGAGGTGTTTGAAAGTGTTTCTCTTCATTTACCGTGTGGGGAGTTTAGGCATTTACTCTCAGAGGATTACCTTGCTTGGTACTTAAAATTATGTATGACTTGAATTTTGCGGTGCTTTTTTAGGATTCATCTGTTGATACAATAATGGAGTAAAATACCTAAAATATGTAGAGGTATGAATCACCTCTCTGGAGATAGCTCGCCTGATTCAGAAGTAGGGAATAACTTAGAATAAGGATCTTACCTGCCTGTGGTAAGTGAGATGACTTTCCCACTTCTGTCCTGTTTGCTCATTAGCACAGAACCCAGCATGGAAAGCTGAACTTTGATGGCTGCTGCTAAGGTAGCATAGATCTATATTTTTTGTGAAATCTGTTTTGAGGTGAAGCGAAACTCAAGGAAAGAGGCATGTTGTCAGCTTGTAGATGCAGCAGATGCCATACAGCTGTGTGCGTATATGCTGGTTCTTACCTATAAGGGATGAGTGGCAGACTGCCTTCGGGCTGCACTAACCTCCCATCCACCCCACAGTAGTTCTTCCAGTGACATGCTGAATCTTTCAGCTTATCACACTGCATTTCTCATTGCATTGCTTCCCTCCAATTAGAAAAAAAGACAGTAGCTGTGTACAATGAGAAGCATCTGGGCAAACAACACATAACACCTTAGAGAAGATTGCATGCCTGTGTTGGAGTTGAGGGAGATGGCACTGACCTTGGTATGTAACCCTTTAAAGATGTAGGGTCATCAAATATATAGGTTTGCTTCAGATATCAGCAGTAAAAAAGAGACATTCTCCCAGAGCTGTGAAATGCATTTGCCAAGAGACTAAGCAGCATATCAACCCTTGAAATATGTAGTCTAGCGAGTTTCTTAAGGATATTTGGCCTGCACAGAAAACATTCAGTCATCCTAATCTTCAAGGATCGAGGAAAATGACTGTCAACATGTTGAGGAAAACTGCAGAGTGAATTGAGCCCATCCTTCTACCTTCTGCCTTGGTTGGACAGAAAACCACTATTAAGAAGAGACAGAGAGGCAAGTGCTCATGCCAGTAAGGGTCTTTGCCACTGAATCCTGCCCTGGGATACATCTTTACTAGGTGGTGTTTTGCTTTGACAGACCAAGGGCTAAATCCAAATCACTGATAATGAAAATATTTTTTATAAATTTGCAATTGTTATTGCTATGCTGACAGCTTCTTTAATATCCTGTTACAATTAATTGAAATGCTTGTCTAACACTTGCTACATATGTGCTATAAATATTTAATTCCTTTATTTTGCGTCCATTTCTTGATCATGGGATGCATAGGTGAGGCAAAGGATTAAGAAAATGCTGCTATTTGGAAATCAAAAGCTTTCACTTCTTTTCCACTCTCTCACAAACCACAGACAGGTATATAAAGGTTTTAAATGTGGATAAGGAGGACTGAGCACCTTTACAGATTACTCCACAGGTACAGTGTCTAAACAGGGAAAGCATATGTTGTACCAAAAAAAGGAGATCTTCCAGAGCAGAGCTGAATCATTGGTGTGTTTCAGTAAAGGAACACCAGTTTCTACAGCCAGCAGTACCTGTGCATGTCACAGAGACAAAATGTCACTGAAGTGTCTCTATGGTCCAGCCTGACTGCCTGCAGTTGCACTTTCGGGCAGGCAGGAAGGATAGAAGAAGTAATAAGCAACAGTCCAAGTGGAGACTCAGGATTGAAGGATTGCCATTTCTGGAAATGAAGGCTATAGTGTATCTTTTTTTTATCAAGGAAGTAAGTTTTTATTGGATGGCAATGCAAATGCTTGGCTAGCATCTGGCTACACCAGTTCAAATAGAAAAGAAATATTTACAACATCTAGGAGGGGAAGAATAAGTGAGCTTTGGGAATATTATAGTAAAATTTTTCCCCATCTTCCTTGGTAGAACACTTCTAATTTGTACCACAACTTTTTATAATTTCAGATTTTATTATGATTGTCTTTATTATAAATCTACAAGAGGACTCATAAGGCTTTGGCTCTATTTGAACTGGATTCATACTAACACAGAAGGTGAGCTAGCACGTTTTCCTATCTGCCTCTAACATCTGAGCATATGAAAGACATGGTTGTATTTTAGCACATTGCAGTGTTATCACAATATAACAGACGTTGGTTGTGGTGACCTGCTTACACATTACCTTTGAGTGATGGAGCAAACTTGGTGTGGTTCTACTTTTGTCAGGAAAAACAATTGCAGTTGAACTTAGAGTAATACCACAAAGTTACAGGGAAGTTCCTTTCTGCTTTGTATTGGATCTGTAACCAAAAGCTTTCACTGTTTTCTGTTGCAAAGACATTCTCAATTAAATATAGGCATTGTATACTTTTCTCCTCAAATATGGTACTGGTTCTTACTGTATGATTCTTTGATAAGGCTTCTTTGAGACTGTCCATTTAGTGGGTTTGTGCATTTAAAGATTGTTTCCTTTAGACTAAAACAAATGTTGTGACAAGCAATGCCAGACTGATAATGCACTCTGGTCTCAAACCGGTTTTCCCACGATTGCAAGTTACCACTTTGCTGCATCCCTGGACGAGTTGAGACACAGTAACAGTGCCCATGGATGTTCTTGGCACAGCCCAACTGCAAAGTGAGTTCAGTTACAGCAAACCTGTTTTGTCTCAAAACTGGGGTGAGTTAGAAGTCAGCATCCCAATTACTAAGTGCTGGATGGAGGTGGGAGCTTAAGATGCAATAGGCTGGCTTGCAAAAGTGTCAGTAGATTCTGTGGCTCCTTAAATACAGCTCACTCAGAGCTGATGCTATAGCATAAAGGAAGGCAATGTAAGTCTGATACTGGTCTAACCTACTTCTGGTCGAAGAAGCAGGGGGTGGTGTGAAATCATAAAACAAGTAACCATGCATAGCTATTGATTTTCTCCTTCTGTTTTTCCCTTTTGTCCCTCTGGTCCAATAGCTTCTTTGAGTCTGCTCAGGGACAGTGTGATTTCATGGAGAAAGGGAACATGCCAAACCAAAAGAAAACTTGAAGTACTGTGGAGATCAGCACAAAACTCCCAGGGTTTTATTAACTAAGTAAATGACTTGCATGCCAGCAGCCAAAAGGTAAATTCTCAAGTCAGAGATGATGCCAAAAGAAAAAGGAAAAAAGAAAAAAAGAAAAAAAGAAAAAAGAAAAAAGAAAAAACCCCATAGGAATGGATAATTGAAATTTTGCAACAGGCAGATGAAAAACTGAATTCTAGATTAACTCCAACAGCTGTAAATTTGGAAAGCAGCTTAATATGGATAACAGTAGCAATAAAGATAAAAAGATGCAGCAATGTGAAGAAAAAAAAAGTGTGTTTCAGAAGAGATGTTGAAAGCTGCACACTGAAAAGGGAAGAGACTTGGGAGTTTAACTGAAGGTAAAAAATAAAGCAAAAAAAAAAAAAAGGCAAAAAAATAAAAAGCCACCCTGTGTTCAGGTGCATTTCAGGATACCGTAAGTATTCTAAGTAGTCTTGTAAGAGAAATGTAGTACAAATCAAAGAAGATAGTGTTATTCCTAGAAGGCTTGGGGAATGAGGACCTTGCTCACAGCAGATCATTCAGGTTTGGCGACTAAAATTGAGAAAACATGTAATCGCTGTTGAAGGGAAAGCAGTGCTGAGCAATCACAGATTAGTACTGATTTCCAAGATTCAACCACACTAAAAAGAGTGAAGAAAAGTCAGACTTATTTCTCCCTGCTAAAGATAAGAAAGAGTTCCGTAGGGACCTACATGTTTCTGATAGAATCACTGAAGAAGCCTGAGAAAATGTGATCAAATTATTTTATTTAAATAACCTGCAAGTGGGAGCATTCAGTCAAACGTGTGGAGGAAGAGAATTTCAATTGAAAGCCTTGGATTTCAGAATTAAATTGGCAAAATCAGAAAATCAGGTTTTGATAAGGAGGATTTGAGAGAGAGACCCACGGAGCTCAAGACTAGAAATGAACAACCCTTTCTCAATCTAATAAACTCTTCCTTATTGTTTATAAAACTACAGCAACAGTGACCATAAGGTGACCCACTGAAAGCACAAGCTGAGGCTGCTTCCCTGCACCTCTCCATTCACATCTGACCTACACAAATTCTGTTTCCTAAAGATGAATGATTGCTCTTCCTTACTGTAGGATTCTGGGAGTTGAGATCAACTCCACAAGGGACAATAGCTTAATAATTGTACTGAAATAGTTCATAAATGTTTGAATCTATTAGGGATTTCCATGATGCCAGGTCATGCACAGAGCAAAATAAGATTTTTCCCTCTCCTAACAGTTTTATGCACCACAAAATCAGAATTTTATTCCCAAAAGGAATTTGTTCTTCTATCTCAAATGATTCCAAGGAGTTAGGCTGAACTTCTCATACGTTCAGAGTATTGTCCAATGCTTCTAAGATACCATTAAAACATATTGTGGCATAAAATCAGAATTCTGTTCTTATATTATCTTCTTACACTCTGTTACAGAGACCAGGTTGTTATTTGAAACGTAACACCATGCAAGATGAGTCTGCTCTGAACTGGTAAAGATGCCATGCATGTTGTATACAAAGAAACTTCCTCATCATTTTGAACTCTCCAAGGTGGTGAATTCTTAGTTTTTCCACAGTCCTTATCGTGCCCTAAATCACCAGATGGTGCCAAGTACAATGACACTTTTATCATTTTCTGGTTTGTGTGGGTAAAGAAACAGCTACTCTATAAGACATCTTTTTATATGCTGCTTTAGCATAAAATGTACGAGCTTTGTAAACACTTCAGTGGAAATAAATATGCAAAAGGAAATCTGGTGCAGCCTTTTGTGTGGTTCTGCAGAAGTCCATGATAACTTATCTGCTTTAGGCTGATGTGGATCACATTTGTGCTGGATTTGGTGCAAATGGGAACAGCTATTCTGATAAGGAGGGGATGATGGGGGTGATCTGATAATACATGTGAAAGAGGCTAAATTTCATTAAGCCAATTTTAACTTAGGAGACTGGTTAACAGGCAAAAGCTTGTCCCTAATGGTATTCTGGTCTGTGATTTGCCCTTTTTCTTTGTGAGTGACTGAGGGAGAGTAAGGAGCTTTGTTCCTAAACTACAGTTGGCTTACAGATCTCTTCCACCCCCTCACTTGGCATCTTCTTTGGCATATATGCAGAGCCCACAGCCTGACACTGATGGGCCTTTCACAACCATGTCAAATACCTGACCCCTTAAAAGCCAATATCTTTGAAAACTTATCTTGGGGAATGGCTAGGAAATCCTCAGCAAGGGAAATTACCACAAGTCCACTGTGGGGTCTTATACAGAACTGAAATCCAGATTAAAAATAGAAAGACCAAAGCTGAGATTTGAACTTCTGATCCAGACCTCCCACTTTTGCTGATGCCAACCTCCATTTCAGCTCAGGTTTGTTTGAAAACAGTCCTCACACACTTTGAATGTGAGCTGAATAGACATGTTCATCATTGATGAATTATGCATTTGGAATGTGTTGTTGTGAGTTATTTGTTACCTCATGTGACAAGTGTCCCCTTCAGTAGTCTTTACTAGTAACTTGGAAGCAGTAGGCTCTAGTGAATATTTACTATCCGAAGTATCAATATCAGCTTTCAGTTAGGAGGAGGATCTATTCTGAAAATTTTGGCTTGACCACACATATAGCAATCCAAACATGAAACTTCTCAAAGCTTTACAATGTGTTTCTTGGTGTGTCCAAATTCCACATCTACATAAATGCTGCCTCAAAATGGTGAAATCAATATTTTAATTTGCACATAACTGTTCAGATCTGTGTGCAAGTAACCTCACTACTAAGCACTCCTGGTGATAATTTCCCCAAGGATGCAGCATCTCAATTTTTTTCTTTTTTTTTTTTTTCCTTTTTCTCCTTTTCTCATTTTTTCCCTTTTTTTTTCCTTTTTCTTTTTTTTTTTTTTTTCCTTGTCTGTGTGTGTGTGTGGACATCTATAGCTTGATACAAGTGCAGAGGGAGTGGAAGATGGAAATGTAATCTGGAAGAAGCTGTGAGGGTATGAAGGGCCTGGTGAGAAGTGACTGGTATCATCTGTTGTTGTTGTTCCAAGCAGCCATAGCATAAGTGAATTGTGCTTCTTTTGAAAAAGTTCCTCTTATCCCATCTGTTGGCCATATGGGTGAAAAACATGTTTTTCAGCATGCCCACACCTACTTGCTGGCCAACAATCTGTCCTGACCTAAACACTGCTGCTTACTGTGTCATAGCAAATTGTTCTTCTTAGGAACAACTAAGGGAATCTCTGCCTGCGGGGTGGGCTTTAGGAAAAATCTGAGAAAAATGAACATATGCATCAATCTATTTTGAGCTGGTCAGATTCTTTAGCTTGCTTTGCTGCTCTTTCAGGGGATAGAGAGAGGAATTGTCCTGAATTTTCAGCCAGCTGGATCAGTTGAGATAGTTTTCAGAAAAGTGGCTGTGCAAAGACTTAGTACAAACTAGGCTGGCCACATTCCAAATTAGAAGAAACCCAAAATGGGTCATATCTTAGAATACAGCTCAGATTTTACACTGGTTCCATATACATTTGTTTAGTGCACTGGAAAGGTTGCTTTTAGGTGGGAATTTGCCTTGTGTTTATACTTGGAGACTTTTGTTATGCACTTGAGTGCAGTGCTAGTGTCCTCAGCGTGGTTTGCTTCCTGGTTAAGCCAAAGGTGAAGCCCACGGGTGAGCACTCTCAGAAGCCCCCTGCACGCCAGATGGATCCATGCCCTCCATCAGTTAGCTCTCTACATATGCACACTGCACACCTGGGAAAAAGCAAATGGCAGGAACTTCACCACAATAAGCAGAATGCAGACATCTGATCCAGAATTGTAGTAGGTTTCAGCAAATTAAACTCTGGTCCTTCCCTCTTTCCATTTCACCAGGCAGAAGATGTACCCACTGAGACCAGGGCTTTCTGGAAGGGTCTGTGGCAATCCACACGGTACAGAGACAACCAACAAAATCCCTAATTGTGTGCCTAATGACTGAATCATAAGACCTGATCCAAACATTATGGAAGTACTAGGGCAAAAACATTTTAAAAGCTTCTTGCTGACTTAATTGTGTTTTGCTCTTGAGGTTTGGACTTCGACTTAATTTTGTGGCAGTACTTTTCCCCTAAATATCCAATAGTGCTTTTCACAGCTGATATTCTTTGCGTGTTCCTTTCAGTCCAGAGAAAGACCACATTCCCATTTACATGGAAAAAGTTTGCACTCTCTTAATAGTGATTTTCTATAATTGTCATCTGTGGGTGTCATGTTTTTAGGGAAGTTGTTCTCACAATATGATAATGTCATGGTGGCCTTCAGAAACATTACAATTTTAAGTTTGTGACTCAATAAATAATTCCATTCTTTATATTCTGCAAGTCAGTGGGGAAATATCTCTAATATCCTATGCATTCAAAAGCAACAAATACTGAGAACAGAGTCTAAATTCTAAAATTTGATCATGCCTGGAACATGAACAACAGAAATAGGAGTTTTGGGACCAAGCAAAACCTTGACTTGTTAGCTTGCTTCAAAAGCTGTAGGAATCAGGAAAGACTTCCAGGATGAAAAGTGGTTAATGAGGAAGAAGCTTGTTCAGCTGATGCCAGTTTTGAGAGTCTGACTCTACTAATACTCTCCCTGACGTTCTTCAGCTGTTTCTAGCTGTGTTTTGGAGTGTTTTGTTACTGTATTCATTGGGTACACTGCTGCTTTAAGAGAAAGAAAAGCAAAATATCAGTCTTAGACTTTGCAGTACATGCCTTATGCTATAAAATTACATATGAAGGCAAGATGTGGAAGGCCCTGGATAGTAAGTAGTCTGAATCTTTCATTATTCTTTTAAGCGTAGATGCAAACTGCAGGTGCCTGAATCCAGTGAAAGATGCACTCATGTATCCTCTCAATACAACTCTAAGTGGCTATAAAATGTTAATGTTCCATACCAAGGAAGTATGGAAAAATATATGAAATGGAATAACACTTTGGTGACTCTAGTTATCTCTGGGCTTCAAGGGATAGTTTTCACAGGGTTACATGAAATTTCTTGTGTGGTTAGGAATATATCTATTGCTGTAGGAAGCAATTATTTTGCTAAGCCTCTGTGCATGAAGCTGTTTTCCTCTTCTTTTAGGGTGTGCAGAAGTCTGTTTTGCCAAGTCAAAGGGAATAATTTGAAATAATAAATGCCTGTCTGCATTATTTCCAATAAATCCAGAGTCCCTGTTTGCTTCCGTTCATCCTCCAGTACTGTGGAGGTACGTTGATAGTTTGGATAGACCTGAACCTTCCTCATAGACAGAAAAGTATCTTGAAAATCCCAACTATCAAAGGTGTGTGAAAGAACGTTCTCAGCTAGAAGATAAAACCTTCATAATATTCCCCTGCTAATGACTTTCTGGGACCTGTACCTTGGGAGTATTCCCTTGCCCTTTCATTGTCTCCCCATGGCAGAGCAGATAGATTGCCCTTAAATCTCAACTTAGAACCAAGCAAGAGAAGGAGGAAGAGGAGCAACCCCAGACTCTGGAATTGTCTCTTGGTCTGGATTTTCATATTGAAAATCATCAGGCTACATTTTCTAAGAGAAAAGGTATTGTTGTCATAATCCTAATGACAGTTTGTAGGCTGGCATGACTGCATTGAGAGGTCATAACAAAATCTGGGATATGGTTATTAGTTTCAAAAAGAGAGGAAAACAAAATCCTTTTCAGGAGGCAAAGGAGCTCTGGCCAACGAACACTTTTCTTGCCCTGGTTAGGTTGCAGACTGGTGTGCTTTTCACAACAAGGCAAAACATTTTTCTAGGCTGTTAACTAACATTATGAACATATTTCCTTTTGGTGGGATGTGAGTTTTTATTGCTGTTACTCCCTTGTGCACAAAAAAGACTGGGAAGGAAAAAAAATCCCATCATAATAAAATAGATTTACTAAACTGGAGCTATTTGCTTACAGACTGATGCTGAAATTAGAAAAGGCCTTGTTCCCTCAGACAAACTGGTTATGAGACATACCTTTTATTAAAACTTAGCACCCACACTATCCCCTCTTGCAGCGGTGTAAGGAAAAAAAAACAACAAAGAAACTATTTAAAGTGAAAGTAACTGTGGCTTGCACACTAGCTTATCATACTGAAAGGAGGACTTTAATGGTAGAAGAATCAATTAGTTAACGTCCATCTTTGATTACCCACCCTCAGTATTTCTTTGCAGTCCTGTGTCCTATGGTGCTCTAATGTGTCTGAGATGTTCTGTGTAGGTATGCTGAGATATTTCCATTTAGCATATATAGTCCCGAACTAAGAAAACATTAAAAGTCTTGCTGAAACACCTGGGAATAGGAACACTGATGTTGTTACTCCCCGCAACTTATGGCTGCTAAATAACAGGGAGACTATATGGCGTGGTGGTCTGCTAAATACTGGGGAACCTCCTCAGTTCTTTTTCTAGTCCTGCCGCTTCTGCATGATCCTGAACAAACCTGTCTGTATTTTTTTTTTTCTCCCTTGCACCTGTTGTGTGCCTGGTCTCTTCAGTCTCCCACATTCTCTGGAAGCTAGAAATGAAGTATTTGTAAAGCAATTTTATTACATTACTCAGCTCCTAGCTTATTTCATGCAAAAATTTTCCCTCACAATTTCTTGCAAAATTAGGTATTTGTTTTGATTTAGAAAGTCTTTACAAGATGGAAGCTTTGTCCTTGTGTTGTGGGTGCTTCCCAGTGGCAGAGATACCCTATGGATGTGTTTGGAGAATGATTTAGCATTTGTGAGTCCACTTTCATTCTTTGTAACTGAACGAGTTAGCATACAGAATGGGTTGCACAGATGGGAGATGATGTGGCCTGGGTTCAAAGGTGACCTGTGTCTATCTTATGCTTTCTGCCCCTAATAGTTCATCAAAGTTGGAGGCAACTGTGTATGTACTTTAGGGGCTTTCCAAATTTCTACCGAAGCCGCCTAATGGAAACCTAACAAGGCTTACTCCGTGCTCTTGTCTTCACAAAATCCAGATGCTTTTTGCTTGGGTTGCATGGGGTTAAGTATTATCTCTTTAGAGAGTGAGACACTGCAGGGCCCTACAGGATGTCAGAGGTGTCACCCAGGGTTGTTAAAAGTGTTCGAGGGGCATCTGCAGAGTGAGAGGGTGAGTCTAAAAGCTGTCCTTCTGCTTGGGGAAGGCCAGGGACACACTGTACCTTTTGTTTTGGAGATGAGAAGACCACAGAACTTGCAAAGGTTTGAGGTGCAACTCAGCAATGAAAGACAGCTTATATTTGTCCTCTGTGTGTTTGGAGAATACTCTGCAACAGTGCCACTGTATTGCCATTTCAGAGATGAACAGAAATTTAGCCTGTAGTTTCCCTTTGCCCTCCCTTTCATCAAGAGCTGCATCTTCATCCTCCAATCTCGCCTGCATTTCATTTCTCCAGTTAGCTAAGTGCTTTGGGAAATGTATGTCTGAGTCAATGAAGGTTAACAGGATCAGATCCTCAGTTGGTGTCAAGCAGTATTGCTCCATCGGCATTGAAGAAATGGCACCAATTTAGGTATATCCTATTGTATTTCTCCTGAGGACTAGCATCAGTAATGGGTTTGTTCTCATTAAAGGGTGTCTTCCTGACTCTGCTTTTCTCTGCTCCTGTAGAAATACATCAGTTTAAAAGTTCAACACTTGTAAAACAGCATGTGTAGGGCAGCTGTTCACTGAATGGAAAATTATCTGGTTTGTTACAAGAATGCATAAGTAAATCACTGTTGGGAAACACTATCTTAAAACTTATTGTTATCAAATCCTTCAGTGTTCTGAATTGGAAACACTGTTAACTGAGGAACTATTTTTCCTTGGCATTTTATAAGAGAGTCTTAAAGACGTCAACAGGAGCAAGGAAGTGGGTGTTGGTGAGTTTGATAACAATGAGCCTTTTTAGCTCTGGGACAATTTTGATAAACATGGCCAGTTCTTTGCCATTCCAGGAGAAATTCAGGCTTCATCTGAATAGGTTTTACTAACGGCCAGGACAAACAGTTCCTTGCTTGAAGAGCTCAGTCTCTGGGTCATTGTGGTGGGACGCAATGGTATTCAGTGTGGTACAGACTGAATGTGGGAGATGAGAGCTCAGAAAAGAAAAATGAAAGAAGGGTCAGACTGGTTTGCTGCTGTCATCTCACTCTCACTCTGAGTAGCCAAGTGCCTTTTTTTTTTTTTTTTTTTTTTTCCCTTACCTGTTATAGGAGCATATGTTTTCTCTTAAAGCCTCTTAAAAAGAATCCCCCCCATCCTAAAAAGCTTGGTCTCCTCAGGACATGAGCCACTTGGGAAAAGGTGTCCTCTCTTGCGTCCCTTGGTAGATCATATATACTGACTTGTGTTCGTGTATTTGCTTCCTTCTTGCGATGAGGGAGCATCAGTTTCTCCTAAGAGTTCTGTTAAAATTCAAGAGTCCTTGGCTAAGAGAAGTTAGTGGGATAACCACCAACTCAACCAGTGCTGCTACGTGATCCAAGTAGAATTTAAATGGAAGTTTGGGGTGGCAGAGGTAGGCTAAGTTCAATGCACAGGATATCCTGAACTCTGGGTAAAAATCACATTAGCTTTTGCTGTCCTTATCCCACCCTCTTGCATTTCTGAGCACAGTCTGACCAGAAGATGGAAGAGAGCTCTCTCCAGGAGTCAGTCTGAATTGTGCTGAGTGCTCTGCAGCCCTCTAGCACATGTAGATCAACTCTGTGTCTTGAATGTATAACAGGATAATTCTGGGTTTTGAATTAGGTGAATAATTTTTGTTTTGCCACTTTAAATATTTGATGACAGTGTCACTTATTCCACTTGTATCTTTTGCATTGCTGGGTTTCTGTGGCATTCAGGTTTGTGTTTTAGTTTTCTAGGTTGATTTTTGGTTTATTTTGTGTTTTTGTAATGTGACTTTCTCTCTCTACCTGTCACGATATTTCAATTATTCATAAGCACTGCTATAATACATCTCATCTACCTGGATGCTTTTGACATTGCTCGCACTATATGTGCCTAAATCTTCCTAGGAAACTATCTTTTACCTGTCTTTGCAATTAATAGCTGGGAACTCCAAATGGCTCTTCTGGCTCACCTGCAGATTAAAAGCTAAATGTAATCATGATCTTTTAGATGCAATTGTTTACTTGCCTAGAAGCAAAATCTTGACAAGCTTTGTCTGTCTTTTGAGATGGAGACTGAGTGTCTTGTAGTGTTCATGACATGCTTCCAACTGAGAAAATGGGCAACAGGCACCTTCATATATTTGTGTGCTTCCCAATTCTAGTCGCACCCATCAGAAAGCCCAGCAACAGATGACAACAGCAAAAAATCTCACTGCTGAGTTAAATACCTCTGTACCATCTGGAGACGCACAGCAACAGCATGTCAATGCTGAATCTTTATGTACTTGTGTGTGTTCTGCCACAGGCACCGACACCAGGTCTCTTCCAGGTGGAGAATCGCAGCAGAAGTGCCCTGAAGTTGAGGGAGCTGTAGCCAGGTAAAACAGCCCTGAGTGAGAGCACGGGGGTGATGTGGGAATGTAGCAGCAGACATGATTAGTACTAAAGGTCTAACCTCAGTGCTGTTCTTGTCACCTGGCTGATCCTTTTGAAGGTCACTGACTGACTCCTTTTGGTTTGTGTAGTAGACAGTGCCTATTTTATTTATTTCTTCCCCACTTACATATTGTGGCACTTTTAAAAAATAATAGAGTGACTGGGTCAATTGGAGACACCTCGCAGGAAGGAAACATTGCTACAACCCTCAGCAGCAGTTGAAAGGTGGTCGCAGACTCCATGGCAGGGCAGGAAGAAGAGACCACCTCAAGCAGATGCAGCACCAGGAGTGCTACTCAGCAGCTGGGAGAAGTGGACACAGGCACACAGACGAATGTCTGTGGTTACAGAGGAAGAAACCTCCCAAGAAGCAGACAGGATTGCTATGATTTTTTTGCACCCCAGAGAGCCACTGACAGCGGCCATGTCAGCAATTGGCTTTGACCTGCCCTCCAGCATGTCGAAACCCTCCAGGCTGTAAAACTTTCTGACACTCTGTTCTTATCAAGCCACTTTGAGTTGCCTCTTCTTTACAAAAGTAATTGCTCTAGCAAAATCTGACTTTTTCATTGAAAAGCATTTAGGGGGACTCATTGTGAAGAAAAGAATGAGGTACATCCACCCCAAATGTTTGGCGGTTTGATGGGATACTCTGTGCCTTCACTCACTACTTTGGGGCTTTGGGTAGGGGTGGTAAATGGAGAGCTGCAGCTCTGTATGGGCAAACCATGGGATCCTGCCACAGTCGTGGAGAAATCACAAAAGTTATTTGGAAACTTCCTCACATGGATGACTCCTGACTGCTTTTCTTAAAATGTGAATCAAAATGTCCTTCTTGAGATAGGTACCAGTCACCATAAATAATGTCAAGAGGGTACAGGGAAATATTGAGATCACTAGGCAGAGATAAAACAAACTTAGCCTGTCTAAATCATACACAGTCCTATATGTCTTCAGATCAATGTAATTTTTATCCAGTTAGAAGAGGGGAAGTGGGGTGGGGGAGAGAGAACTAAGAAGATTTTGGCATGAATTTGGATCATCTGTCTCTAGTTTCCCGCAGTGTGTTGTCACAGATGCTACTTTATCACTTCTATAAGACAAAACAAGGGCAGATCTCCTTTCCTCCTCCCGTCTCCTTAGTTTTCAGCAACAGTTGCTGTGCTTGAATCCTGCTCCCATTCTTATGACAGTGAAACATCCTCCCTCCTTCTGGCTAATTGGTGCTCTAGCAGCAGGAGATCGTGTGCGGAGGCAGCAGAATTCCCTGCCTGCTCAGCATCTGTAGTCTGCTCACAAATATAATTTTAATATGAAGTTTAAATGTTGTAAGAGTGAGTCTA
Source organism: Pterocles gutturalis (assembly GCF_000699245.1). Taxonomy (NCBI): domain Eukaryota; kingdom Metazoa; phylum Chordata; class Aves; order Pterocliformes; family Pteroclidae; genus Pterocles; species Pterocles gutturalis. Next base: position 27,338 of record NW_010110309.1, on the reverse strand, counting down.
GATAGTAATTGATTGAAATGCACACAGGGATATCAAAGCTTTTGTGGTTTCATGGTTTGAGTTAAAGTTGCCAGGCTCTTAGAAACAATCATGAGGAACATGCTTAAAAGTCCCTTAAAAATGTAAGTTAAAATTTCAGGGTTGATAACTATTGATACATTACTGAGACAAACACAATATTCTCCAAGAGAATCTTCCCAAACGAGGTGTTATATATTTTCAGCTTAACAAATACTTGTATGTGTTCATGCTGTCCAGAAGTTTTCTCTTTTAGTGTAGGCTTAAGAATTGCTTTCAATCATCTTTTCTGTGCAATGTGCCCTTAAGATCCTGCAGATATTGATGACTAACCACGCAGGCAGCCATAGCAGCCAAGAAATCTCCTCTTTTCTTCATCAACCTACTTCTTCCTGGCCCCCAGGCTGGGGCCCCTATGTCAGAGAAATTGGGGGATTCCAGGGTTTCAGTCTGAAATTGTATTTCACCTCTGATCTGTAAATCCCTTAGCTATATCCACGGTGCACTGAGATCCACCAGGAACATTTTCTCAACCCCCTGTCACCTTTTCTTCTGTTGATGGGGAAGGAACCATGACAGGTGACAAAGTGTATTTGAAAGCTATGCTGGTGGGAATGGTTTATAGACAAGAAGATGGATGTCATCTAATCACCCCACAATAAATTCCTGCCTGCTTCATGCTGTGTTGTTCTATAGCTGTCCTCTCTCATTCATTCCCATTATCACTTAGGGCATCCCTTTTCCCTTCTCCTGCTCTCCCTGCTCCTGAAACCCCAATCTGCATTTAGTAAATAATAGGTGAAATGAGCTCTTATCCACCCGACTGACGCTTTGGATCTGAAATGAGAAAGCCTCTGCTGACAATGCAGTGCCCAATTTAAAGCAATATCACCTGTCAGTTTGATAAAAGGCATGGAGGAAATATCCCCTCTCGGGCAAGGGGGGAAAAAGGTGTCATCTAAACTAAATGTTAACCTTAGAAAAAAAATACACACAAGCAAATGTCTGGGAATTGTTTTTACGGTTCTATTTGCTGTAACTAGTCCTCAAAACATAAATTAATGCTTATCTGTGACTCAAACAGGATGGCCAGGAACAAAGCTTGGAGGCTGGCAAAGATGTAAACTTGCTTGTGGTGCTTTTTTATCATAGCCATTGACATGTGGTGTGAAAGGTGTGTTTGCAGAACCTTGGGCTCAGCTGTCTCAGCCCTCTGATCTTTCTTTATGCCAGAAAATGAGTTGGTGTATTTATCTTTTGTCCTTGCTTCCCTGAGCTTTTGCTCACGTTGCAGCCTATAGAAACATAAAAAGTGTCCTTTTTGGTTTTTAAATAAGCATCTTAATGATTCAGCTCTTCTTTCACTGCATGTCATGCTGCAGCAGAGCTGCTTCAAAGAGAATAGATGAGGCTCTGGAGTTGGCTTGTTGGTTTATGAACACCTTTTTCACCATCAGTTGCAGATTATGATACCAAAGCCTTTACTACTTAAAGACAGTTCACTATCCCATTTGAAAGGGATCTGGTCACCACCATCCATCAATGGTTGCTACCCCACACCTACAGTTTGGAGAGTTTTCCATCCAGACAACCTGCAGAACTTCTCCGGGGCAGCAAAGCTGCAAGAGACTTGTCCGTGGATGGCAGAATGGGGATAAATGCCGGTGAAGGTGATGTTGCATAGTGGGATGTCCATCACAGATACTCCTGGTCTAGGGCCAACGGACCTGTCCGTTTAGCCAGAGTATGTGGCCAGGGCAAAAGAAGCACAAAACCCACAAAAAGATTCTGTGAGTTGACAGCTATAGCAGGGTTTAATCAGGTCTCTGCTACTTGGCTTGGCCAAACTGTTGCAATGGAAGAGGAAATACCTATGAGACATATATAGAGATATGTGGTGCTCTGCCGTATATGAAAAGACCATCCAGGAGCTTGTCATCTCCCTTGAGATAGCTAAGAAAGAGATTGAAACAGCCGTGTGTAAGAAAATGTGTATTAATTGGAGAGTGAGACAGTGCATTTCTTCCTAACAGATGACAAATAAATGTGTTTCCAGTTGAGAACAGTAAAGGGTTGAATGGGCAAGAAATCCAGTCTGTGTGCCCTCTAAAGAGGGGATAATTCAACCCAAATTTATTGGCAAGGCTGTGTTTTGGACTCAGGCACCAAAATAATTTTTATGACTATTTTGTTAGCTATTAGACTGCAGTGAGGGCAATCCAGAAGCTTTTACCAATATGAAATGGAGGAAACTGGACAGAAAACCTAGTTATATTTTAATGACAACATCTTCGGGAACATTTTGTAATCTGGAAATAGGCAAGTTCTGTACAAACATTTAAGTATCAGGAAAATAAAATAACACTTTACTACCAAATCCTGTGGGAATTTTTCAAAGAAAAGAAAGAATATGGACATGTACAATTGAGTATACTTTGCCCTCGTAGAGTGGAAACAAGCATATATTCCTACTTCCAGAAGAATGCTGTAATGAAACAATTCTACGATTTTAAGACGGACTTTGATGCCATCAGTGAAAAATCTTTCGTCGAGATAGCTAGCATAGCATTTGCATTTTGCTCAGGATATTTAAGAACACCAGCAATATTGGGCTTTGTATTGGGCTTGTGTGGCAAGGTTTTGGTAGCAGGGG
>NW_010110309.1:24040-24567 GCF_000699245.1 Pterocles gutturalis | reverse complement strand
TCAGACCTGCTGCTGGCCGAGGCCGAGCCCAGCAGTGATGGTGGGAGTGCCTCTGGGATAACATAGTTAAGAAGGGGGCAAAAAAAGCCTGTGCAGCAGCAGTGGGAAGAGAGAAGTGAGAATATGTGAGAAAAAACTCTGCAGACATAAAGGTCAGGGAAGGAGGATGGGAAGGACGTGCTCCAGGCACTGGAGCAGAGGTTCCCCCGCAGCTTGTGGTGGAGGCCATGGTGAGGCAGCTGTGCCCTGCAGCTATGGAGAGTAATGATGGAGCAGAGATCCACCTGCAGCCCGTGAAGGGTAATGATGGAGCAGATATTCACCTGCAGCCTGTGGAGAACCCCAACCTGGAGCAGGTGGAGGTGCCTGAAGGAGGCTGTGACGCCATGGAAAGCCTGCACTGGAGCAGGCTCCTGGCAGAACCCATGAACCTGTGGGGAGAGGATCCCATGCTGGAACAAGTTTGCTTGTAAGACTTGTTACACTGTGGGGGACCCAGGCTGGAGCAGTCCGTTCCTGAACGACTG
>NW_010110309.1:348-24018 GCF_000699245.1 Pterocles gutturalis | reverse complement strand
GAAGAACTGCAGCCCGTGGGAAGGACTCAGCCTGGAGAAGTTAATGGACGACAGTCTTCCCTGGGAGCGACCCCACATTAGAGCAAGGGAAGAGCATGAGGAGCCCTCCCCCAGAGGAGGAAGGAGCAGCAGACACAAGGTGTGATGAACTGACCCCAACCCCTGTTCCCCATCCACCTGCGCCACTGAGGAGATAGAGAAAATCAAGAGTAAAGTTAAGCCTGGGAAAGAGGGGTGGGGGGAAGGTGTCTTTAAGATTTGGGTTTTATTTCTCATTATCCCACTCTGATTTGATTGGTACTAAATTAAACTAACTTCCCCAAGCACAGTCTGTTTTGCCTGTGACAGTAACTGGTGAGTGATCTCTCCCTGTCCTTACCTCAACTCAGGAGGCATTTGTTATCTTTTTCTCTCCCCTGTCCAGCTGAGAAAGGGAAGTGATAGGGCAGCTTTGGTGGGCACCTGGCATCCAGCCAGGGTCAACCTACAACAAGCTTATAAGTTTATGGACACAATGAAAAGCTTTTATTTTTCTGTCTTTTGGTAGTCAAAACCAAGTTTTCCGTCTTCTCTTTGCACCTTCTCAGGAGCGTGTAAAGATCATCAATCAGTATTATCATGGGAGTTTGATCCTCCAGGTAGCTCAGTGCAGGATTATCTAAAAGTTCAGACATTATACCAGTTGTAAGCCAGCCAGACTCTAGTTTGTGACTTTCAGTAATTATTCTTGCTCTGGATTCACCATCGGTTGTGCCACACTAATTGCCATTGCAGAACCTGCTCCAGATTTCACTGAAATCAGCAGGAGTCTTCTGGATTCAAAGAGCTTTGACTCAGATCCTCACTGTAGAGACAATTAAATTACATTAAACATTTTACTTTAGCTTCGGTGCCTAAGCCATTTTCACATGTGCCACCAAATGGATTTTGTGTTTTTTGTTTTAATTCCCCAGAAGTCAGGATTTGGCCAGTAAGCAGGGACAAATATTTGCTGTTAAAGAACTGTGGTAGCCTGAGGTTGTGGCAAGCTGAGGAGCTAAAAACTAATGCTGGAAAATGCTGTTAAGACATCTGTGAGATGCTGAGCAGCATATCAAGGAGCAGTAACACCCATATTAAGGTCAATAACACCTGTGAAGACAGGCTGAAAGTCATGTAGCTTGTGGGAATGCCTCTCAAAGTGAGTTGCCTGGTGTAGGAGGGGACATGTGGAACATGCGAATCACAGGGAAGTGTTAAATATACTCCTATCTCTCACCTTGAGGGTTTAAGTTTTACTCCAAAGGCAGTTTGAATCTGATTTCAGACAAAGGCTTTTACTCAATGTGTAATACATTGTGATATTCAGCAGGTAGAACCCATTGAGGAAAATTGCTTCCTGCGATGATATATGATTCATTCAGTCACATCTCTGAGCTATTTAGGGGAAATTATCCATGGGATTGTATCATTAGTTTAAAAGCCGCCTCAATTGTTTTTCTGTCAGGATAATTTTAAGCCACGCAAGAATATTAGTTGGAAAAACATATTTGAAAAGGAGTCTAACTCTTTCCATATTGCTCAAATCTGGTTTTCAGGCAATATTTTCCTCTTCATTTGTAACCACTCTATTGAGAGGTGGAGAGTGGAGTTCTGTCTCCGAGTTGGCCAGTGACTTTCTCTCTGAATACAGCTCTTTTAATCAGTTACTCAACCTTCACGGTCTTATGCTTCAGCCACTGGCCTTGTCTGCCCTTGCTACATCAAAAGCAGCACAGCTTTGAAAATTTCCAACCACAGTCTTAACTAACGGCAAAATCCATGAAATAACAAAGTACTAGCAAAGGAAAGACCCTGTTCATATTAATCAGCAATGTGAGCTGCTTCCAGGGGAGTTTGTTTAATCAGAAGTCTCTAGAGAGAGAGTCAGAAAGGAAATTCAGACTAAACGATGAAACTACTCAAAACTAGAGATATTGAACAACATATACAGTTGTTGGAGCATTGATGAGTTGAGAGTTGGAGGAAACACCAAGTTAGAAAGCAAATGAAACTTTCTCCTAGGGAAAAGTTGTGTACATCAAAGAGAAAACAGAATTAATAATAATGATAAATAGCAATGTGACCTAAAGACTGAAGGGAAGACAATGCAGGCAGGCATGAAGGCGTGAGGTGAATTCCCAGGTGACCTTTGGCAAGTTGCTTTAGCTTCTAGAAATAAAATGAGGGAGCATTGAGGTTGCAATGAGGTTGCTCGACTGGGCTAAATGGGAGAAGACATAATGAGCTTGAAAAGTGTGAGTTCTCTGATAGTAAAGGCTCTCTGTTGCATCTCATAATGTAGCTTCTGTCTTTAGATCCAGACAGTTTACTGAGCCTTTCATGACTGTGATTTCTCCCTTGAAATTTGGATGTGTGTTAAGATAACACAGCCAAGCGTTCTGCCCCAGGATGGATGACCTGAACTGGCATCTGCTATAGGAGCAGGCAGGCTGGGATGACAGAATCTGCATGCTTGGTTAATCACTGTGATCTGGAGGCATATGGCAAGACAGGTAGCCTTAGCAATGCAAAAACATTTTGTAGTAACTGCTGAAAGGGCAGATATTGAAGAGGGATCCCTCTATTTCATCCATAGCAAATCAGGATCTAACTTTTCTTCTGACAAGCCAGCTGTGCTTGCTTGATCTTTTATGAGCAACAGTTCTTGACAAGCCTGAGCGTCTTCAGGTAAACATAAATAATTCCAACATTTCTAGTCCAAAAATCACCCTTTCATTTGAATTGTAAATTAGATTTTTGCATCTGAATCCATAAGAATGATCCAAAATGTTGTGATGTATATTCAGTTAGAAGGAAGATGTAGCTACAGGTATCGGACCAAATTTATCACAAAGTGAGAAACAGAGCTTTTGAAGTTCGCTTGGCCTCACTTGCTTTCCACCAGAGGGAAGATAAAACACTGTCATGCACTACTGGCAATATGAATGCTTCTTGAATTAAGTCTGTGATAGAACAGCAGCACTGATGTGTGGAGTTTGAAACACACCCTAGGAGCAAGTATCTTTGATGCAAGGAGCGTTTTCTTGTGCGTTTAATTTTTCAGCAAAAGATACTCAGTAGTTAATAGAAATACATTCTTCTCACCCTGAGAGAATTGTATGCCATCAGACCACAAAAGACAGACTGTATTTTAAAAATTTATGCAGTTGAAAGGGGAAGGGCTTGCAAGATGGTGGTTAATTTTCTGGGAGGAGTCTGGAAATGGACCATTAGCATCCTCCTTTTTTCTGTCCTCTAATGTGGTCTCTCAGCATTTAGAAGGATCAAAAAAGCATTGGTCTTACAGGAAATGTCTTTCTGAAATTGGTGCCATCAATCAGAGAAATTCCCAATGACAAAACATTTGAAAGCATTAAATGTATATGACCCAAAGGACACATTTATAGAACTATACACAGAGTCAGATTTCCAGAGCTAACTCCAAGGTGAACCCCAAACCACTTTAAGGTGTCAAACAAATACTTGTATGTAAATAGAACCAAGGAATTGTAGGAGTCTGAACAGTCCCTGAGGCCAGAGACTGTGGAATCTATTTTATTAAAGGACTTCTCCAAACCCCTGGATTTGTTTGCATTTGAGTTAAATCTGAGTTTTGCAACTTAAGACCTTCTCTGATTACATAGGATGGTGTGTAATGCTGTCTGGTCAAAGTCTGGATTTTATGCAGCTGGAAAGGAAGGCTATCCAGGATATCTCCTTCCCTAGACTTCCCTCTCTCCTGTGTCCAGTTAGCATTACAGTAACCACAGATGGAACTCAGTTGCCTAAACAAGTATATTGTGTCATTTTGGATGTTCTAGGGCATCCTACCTGCCTTCCAACTACCAGAAGAACACATGTCTGACATACATACCTGGCAGCCCTGTGCATGCTCAGCACATCAGCATTGTGCTGCTGACTCTTTACTCCTCTCAGTGCTGTTGGAATTAAATCCTGTCCCCCCACATACAAAACCTACATATCCTGATAAAAGCACAGTTCCCTCTCCTTGTAGCTGGTGGTGTCAGTCAGTAAATAGCAAGCTATTACAGGAAAAGAAGTCCAGCCCATGAACAGAGAGATATTGCAAACACTAAATCAGAATGTCCCTTGAATAGATGCTTCGAGCAAAAACAGTAGAAAATGTCAAGACATACCCAAATCTGTGTAACCTAGATGTTACCAATCACATCAGAGTTCAGTTCAGCTCATTTGGGCTTTTTAGCAGCCTTGGGAAATTTCAGCAGAATAGGAAAGCCAACGGAGAAAGCACCAAAGCATAAAGCATATTTTAGTGGGACGCATTTCATAAAGAAGTAGACAAAATTTCTGCATAGCTAAGGGAAAAAGAAGAGTCTTTGCAACAATAAAATGTAATCAGAGGACAAACAATCATGCATTATATTCCTGTTCTTTATTGTGTTCCTTTCAAATCAAACTTATCTGTTTGTGTATTGTGCTCCATCCTGGTCACTGATGTTGTAAAAAATTTCAATAGAAAAGATCTATGGGAAGAACTGTCCACAAGAAAGCCATTTTTCAAGCTCCTTGTTGGGAGAGACTTTCGGGAAGGCTGACTATTCCGCATATGCTGTCTGTGAGCTCATTGAAGAATAGGTACTGGGAGCCTGATTAATATATATTTTATGCACTACTAATAACCATCTACTGTAGATTTTACCTCTAAAAACCACTATGCTATTTCTGTGTTAAGCTAAAAAAGCTCTTTTTCTGTCTAAGCACTGTTAAGTAGTGATGTGCCCAGTGATCTTAAATACAAGGACATTTGGCATCTAGTATTGATGAAGAACAACACCCATCATTTGTCCATAGCTTGTAATTATCCCTTTTCAATGATTTTCCTGACTGCATGACTTTGTGAAAAAATAATCCACCTGCAGCTCAGAAAGGCAATCTCCATTTCATCCTCCAGAGGTAAAACACTCCACAGGAGATCAGGGCTCCACCTCAGCTGGGGTACCTTTGCATTAGCAAGAATTGTGTGCTTTGCACATCCGCCTCCTTTGATGCATCTCAAAAGGCACAAATGTAAATGTTAATTATAAGTATTCAGAGAGAAACACTATCCAGCATGAACATTACTGTTTATGAGAAAAGGTGGATCTCTGATTCAGAATGAAATGTAGTATGAGCTTGACTAATTGACTAATCCGTCTGTTAGGAAGTAGTCATACCTTCCCACTTTGTGAAATCAACATAGGAGTCTTTGATTCTTATCGTAAACCTGATTGAGCCATTGAAAACAATGACAGGGTTCATGCTGTACTTTTTAAGTGGCACTTATTCAGTGTTCAGTCATGGTGGCAGTCTGGGATGAGAAGATGGCTTCTGAACAATGGGGTATCTCACATGAAAGACATTATCATAGGAAAAGTAACTCTGAGAGGTGCTTGACAGAGTGTGCATGAGTTATATGTTTGGAAAATGCAAGATGTATAGTGACCGACTTGGCGGAACCCAAGGAAAAATGTGATAAGTGAACACCAAATACCCAGAGATGCTACAAGTATTGAGTGATAGCAACATTTCAGTATAATCCTTCTCAGGAATGGTGTCATATCCTCTGATATATACTGAGCTGGTGTCTGGCTTTGCTCTATACCACAGAAAATATGCAGGCAATGAGAGAAAATAGTGTGTGTGCATGCATGTGTGAGACAGAGGGAGTGGGTGAGGGAATACAAACCAGTGACCTTTAATGGATGGAGTCAGAAGCAATCAACTTCACATCATAAGATCAACTGAATGTCAGAAGCTTTTCAGAGTGGCAACATTGCTGGAAATTCCCCTTTAGCTCAAATTTTTGAGCTTCATAAGTAGGGTGATTTCAGCATCACACCAGTATCTCTTCAAAGTTCCTATGAATCGTGACATGAAACACAATGGAAAAATTTCTAGATAGCAGCGGCTTTGTTCCAGGATGTCTGCATCTAGAGAATTTACAAATATCAACCTCATATTAACAAAATGGAGATAGGTTTTGTTTTTTTTTTTGTTGTTTTGTTTTTGTTTTTTTTTTAATTTTTGTAGGTTTCAGAGATCTGCCCTCCCATCTTTGAGGGAAAAAGTTGCCTTTGGGTCATATTTGGTTATCCTGTATTATGACCAGTTTTGAGTAAAAGTGAAGTGTTTCAGGTTTCTTATACACAGCAGAAGTCTGTAAACCTACAAATGTTTGTCCAGTTCCTCTTATTCCATTTCAGTTTCTTCCTCTCCTAGAATTGGACACTCCTGTATTTCCAATGGTCCCAAATATTTGTTCCTCAGTGCATTAGGTTTTAGACTCTGAGGTTTGGGGTTTTTTCACTTTTAGCAGTTGTTCAGTAAATTATTTGAAATTCTGGAGTAGGCAATACCGAAGAAGAACAAAATGGTATCACTAGGTCTTCTCACCCTGGGTTTTGCAGGACTAAATATGTCTCTCTCTATCCCTTCCTCATCAGAACCACCTTCAGTTCTGGAAAAATTGCTGCTGTAGGACCAACTGGGTACTGCTGAAGTATTTTTGTAATGGAAAAGTTTTCAGTGAGGGAGTGTGATTCTGACTAAGCTGCTATATTTCACAGAGAGGTCTTGATTGCACAGAACTTTTCTGTGCTTCATTTCCGAGAGGCTCAGGAGTAGTGCTTCAGTTCACAATATAATAACATGCAATTCAGTTAGCACAGTCTAATCCAGTTCATTGCAAGCACTTCTGCAAAGGCATTGTGGTGTTACCTAGGAGTTTGAAACTTCTGCTTTCTTGAAAACCTCAAAGCTTCAGTGTTTTGCTTAACTTTGGGATTAACACAAATGTTTCAAATTTTGAGTTGTAGTCAGTCATAAAGTGGGTGGATGAATAGTGTGCTGAGGTTAAGTGAAATTCTGGTGCCTTTGGAATTTATTTACAATCTGTTGGCTGCAAATTCCACACTGAATTTTAGAATCATAGAAATTTTCACTTGGACTAAAGGGCGCTATGGTGAGGTTTACGATGCATGTTTGAAAAAAAGAAAGAAAATAAAAAAGAATGATTGAGATATGACCTACCAGAGGTCAGACTGACACCTCCTGTTGTGGTTGTCAGTTTATTAGACCATTTGCTGTTGGAGGGACCTGGGAGCCATATCAATGTCTGATGAATATTTACAGAATCCCAGCAGCACTCTTAGCTCTATTGCTACTCTCTTGTGTTTGCCTCAATTGCTGCCTACAATTATTGCCAGCAATTGCTCCATGGGGGGAAGAGGAATCAGTGCAAAAAGAGGTTGGACAGCTGAGAGCAGAGGTAGTGGGTAAACCATCTTGCTCTGTTGTATGTGATGGGTGTTGTGAACCTGGGTACTAGTTCATTCTTGGCTGGATTTTTGGCAGGGCTGCAGTTTCTCTGGGCTGGTTTTGGTGATGCTAGAATTCTCCATTCTTCCCTTGTTCAGGATATATGTCTGTGATTGAATCTGGAGCTCAATGGACAGATTCAGAGAGGAAAAAAAGGCTTTCCCTTGTGTGTCTTTTCAGTGAGTATCTTCTGAGTGGGTATAAAACTCCTGGGTATCTGGAAAGCTTTTTCTCCTTGCTTGAGCTGCAGATTCAAGACAGTTAAATACCTTTGAGTTAAAGACATGCTGTGAGTTTTCCAAAGCTCCCAATATACCTTGTTCATCTGCATTTTTGGACCCCAGAATGCTTTTGATTTCAATGACTTCTATCCAAATTTGAGTGAGCCCTGAACATGCATTGTCTCTCCAAACATGCCATGCTGGTTTCCTATGGAAGGGAGTTCACATATAAGGTTTAGAAAGGAGCAAAAATTATCTTCCTTCAGTTCCCCTGCCTGGAACATCAGGAGACTACACTCTCAATGTGTGCCCAAGTTTACTTTTTTATTTAGACATAGCTATGAATTCTCAAAATAAATTCTTGGAAATTTTTGTCATAAACTTCCTTTTGATAATCCTTCTATTCATTTTAAACAGAATCAAATCATGATCACATGCACTGTAGTTTTATCATGCAATGGCTGTGTCTATGATCTACACAGACCTCAGTCTTCTAGCAGCTATAAAGACCTCAAAGTTTAGCACTATTTACATTATACAACCTGCTCTTCCCCCACCTTAGAGCTGGACTACTCCCTCCAGAAATTTGCTAAACACTCTGTGCAATACCAAGCAGCTTCTGGCTAGAACATGTTCCTTTTTAACACTCAGGTCATAAAGTGCCTATTAAAAGAACATTAAAGCCAGAGAAAATCTATCCAAAACCTCAAATAGGCACTGGATAAGGCCCACATTAGAGAATATGCTATATAAGCATGCTCATAAATCATTAAAATTAAGATAGGATCTATCATTAATAAGTAAAGTTCAAGGACAGCCTTTATCTTGTTAAATTATCCAGATTTTTCTGTCTATTAGCATACCATTTAGAATCTAAGTATGGCTGTAGGGTTTTTTTCATCCTTCTTGGTAATGACATATTATGCAGAATAAGAAGCCTTAGCAACTGTTCTAAGATGCCATAATAATGCTGGAATTATTCTTTGGGGGAGGTCGTTGCATTAAGCAGCAAGTAATTAATGGTAAATTGCACTGGAAATTCTTGGAAAAAAGACAAATTACATACGGTCTTGTACTCATACCCAGCAAGTCCCATGTAATTAACATTATTAAGATAAATATGAGAGGAATTATTAATGATGAGATTAACTTCACATCATAGTGCAAACAGATGTATTTAATCTATGCATGTGGTAGGAATTGAGAGTTAATTGTAATCACTAAAAATATCTGATGTTATTGCTTCATGGAAATTCACTGCAGAACTATTGATTGTTATGCAATCCCTGACGTTTGTAGTGTGACGCTTGTCCCCACAGATCCTGAATTGTGAGATCAGTTTTGCTGGGTGGATTGAGGGGTATTTTGTTGAAGTTGCAACTGCTTAAGAGCATGAAACACTCATTCTAGATAATGTGGGTCAGAGCCTCAGCAAGCATCAAGCTGCAGTGACCAGGGAACAGATGACAAATTACTAGCAGAGAAGGGGGGCTGACCCACTCAGTGCTATATTCAGCCCAGGTTCATGAGTTAATTCACCATTAAAACACAAGAATAAGTAGGGACTTGCCAGAAAATAAAAGGCAGCACATAACAACAGAAGGCAATTGTTTCAAATGCGAAATGTAGTGTACCCAGATAAAATTTTAAAGGCAAGAGAGGAAGCTGCAGAAGAACTTCCTCACTTGAATTTTTCTTCAGTAGCAATAGTACATGCCCTAGTGTTTTTGTTCTGTGTGTCTAGGATCTTTTAGACATGGGATGAAATCTGCAGAGTAGTCTTGAATTCAGAAAACTTGGGTTCAGTTTCTAGCTCCAGTTCAGTCTCTTTTTGTCTCTTTTCCCACATATAACAACTAATATACTGATATTCATTCTCAGGCACTTCAAAATCTGTTGACAATATGGTCTCAGGTATATGGTTTTATTCTTGTTTCCAGGAAGAATCATGTCTGTTAGTATCAGATGGAGGGTTATTGCCTCAAGGAAAGGTCCATGTCTCTTAAATCACTAAGACCATTTCTTCTGTGACCTTCCTGGCTCCTGATTTTCCAGCCTCCCTAATGATCTGCTTGAATCCTGTTTCATTCTGGGACCTGACCACCTGTAACAGTGAAGTCCACCTGTGTTGACCTTCAAGCAGGCCCTTCACATTGCAACTTTTAATTTGAAGATGAACCAGACATCACTTTGGTGCCAGCTGAGAGCATTTTGCTTGGTAAAACCATCACCAGGAAGAAAGAGAATTGTGTCTACTTTAGCACAAAGGCATAGAGGGAGTGCTTATAAATTCTACCTCATTTGACCTCACTGGCATGTACAGAGGAGCAATCACCAGAGCTTCTAGTTTAATTAATCAAGGCTCTTAAAAATGAAGATTCTTCACAGCTTCAGGTGCCTTTTACGTTTCCTGTAGGTCCTGGTTTGAATCCAGCAGCAATGAATAGGGATGGAGGGATGCAAGTGACTTCTGTCTGCTTTGTTCAGCAGTGGCAAGAACTGGTGACCTCAGATGAGCTTCCATTTCATTAGGCACCTACAAGTTTAATATTGGAGCAGTAATTCTCCATTTCAGTGGGCAGGCTTGGGCTGAACGTGTGTAGAAACACAGATACTAGATGGAGTCCCTTCAGGTCACGCTGGAGGGACACTGGTCCGTGATTGACAGGACACTTCAGGTGTCACAGCGTGCTCTGTACCTGCTCTCATTTTCCACTGCTTGCTCTCTTGCATGTTCCCTCTCTGAGGGAAAGGGGAATTAAAGGATACAATTTTCTCTGTCAATCAAGTAGACTGGTGTCTCTCATGAGAGCTCAACTGCACTCAAAGTCATTCAGCTTATTTTCTAGCCATAAGAATAATAGAAAATTATTCTGCTCTTGATTGTATTTCCCTTTGATTTTTTTTTTTGTTTTGGTAAATATAAAGGCACTTTGGTGCCTTTTTCAAGGTATAATAGTTATCTCCTGAAGGTAAGGGTGTTAGGCTGTGTGTCTCTCCATGGATTTTTAAAGCTTTGCTATGGGCTCTGTATTTTCTGATATATCTGTGCAGTGCCTGGCGCAAAAGGATGCTGCTCTTGGTTAGGGTCCACAAACTGGTCCTTGAAGGGAACTTTGAGGGTACTGTATTTTATGTATTTTCATGTGGGTATACTGCACTTCTGACAAACTCTCCACCTTTATTAGGATTCAGAAAGTCTTTATGCAACCTGAGCCAAGGCAGACACAGAGGTAGGGAACTATTAAGAGGAAACAGTGAAGACCACGGGAGATAAAAGGAGGTAAAATTATTAGAGAAGAGAGGACATTTGGGATATATGTTCTGTTATTCTTCTCTTATGGTACTGAATTAAGTTGTTTAAACCTATAACTTGGAGGTTACAGGGAGGAAAGCATGCTCCCTGAGATTTTTTAATGCAGTTTTTCACCTGTTTCATGTGATAACAAGATAATTTTTCAGCCGTCTCTGGTGGTTACCTCTCACATTTCCTTGCTGCCCAAGATGGTGTTTTGTTTTCTGTTAGACTGTGGGATTTCTATGGATATTTTTGGTTTCTAATGGACCTGACAACACAAAAATGAAAGAGTTTGGGAACCTACACATAAATAACTTAGCATTCTTTTGGGAACCCGAAGGATTTAGGCTTAAAAACCCTCAGGAAATGCAGCATTATTCATGTGTGACCTCTACAGTACGCTGAACTCTTGAACGCTTACATCCCTCAAGACTGCCTTGATGTCCTCATCGGTAATAATGACTGAAGAGACACTGAGAATAATGATTTTTTTACTGTGTCCACAAAAGTGCTGTTTTAGCAACTGTAACGTCTGCTTTAGAAGAGGATGTCATCAATGCAAAGGGCAGCTCTATATTTTTCTGTGACTACAGCAGTACCATTACTGTCCAGAAAAATGACAGAGGAATGGATTTATTGTTTTAAGGGCTCCTCAATAAGTCATTGGTTTCAGTGGAGAAGTGTTTGCCTAATTTATTGAGGAAGCAATCAGTCACGAGAAAATACATCCCCTGCATTAAAGTAAGCCTTTGGGTCTCTGCCCGGCCCAACCAACTGACCCGACAGGTCTCTGTAAGGGTAGACCAGACTGCTAGTCTCTGACATTAGGAAGGGTTTTTTTTGGTTAGTGGCTTCAGATACAGCATGGAAATGTTAGCATGGGGAAGACATAAGCTTTGAGAGACATCTGAGGACACCTTGCACAGAGAAAAGGGTTTGGTCAGTGTCTCTTCTGTGGAGAGGACAAGGAGTTGTGGGCTTACATTGCAGAGAGGGAGAGAAAGATCCAGGTTAGGCTTTAGTATAAACTTTCTAACAGGAAGGACCACTACAGGTTTGAAATATATTATCTAAGTATACTAAGTATAGTTTAGTGAGTCACTGGAAGTTTTAAGACCAGGCGGGATGTGTTATACCTGTAGGTCATTATGGTAGCTTGAGATTGATATCACTATGCCAAGATTTTTATGCAACTTAAAAGAAACATCCAGAGAGAAGTACGTTGTTGGGGTTTAGAGAGATGAAGCTGAAGTCTCATAGCTCATAGTGGAGCCATCCCAGCCTTTGTGGCCTCAGGCCGCTTGCCCAGCCGAGGGGATGGAAGAGAAGGCAGTCCATAACCACAACCCCACACCCCTTGCCTCTACCAAATGTCACCCTTCACTATAGTGAATCCACAGTTAAGGCCACACAGAGCATCCTATGATCCCTGCAAGACTTGTTACTGAGGTTTGTCTTAACTGTCTCATGACTGCTTTGCAGATCTCTTTCCTCTGTGTCAGCATTTCTCCATCCCTTCAATTGGCACAGGTGGCAGTTCCAGGAATAAGAAATGGTCTGTGTCCTTTCAAATATTTTCTGGAGGACAGGATTTGGGTATAGGTACTAGATAGTGAATTAACCACAGGAGATGAAGGAAAGTTAGCACACACTGACCTGACCTTGCTCTGTTGTACTTGCCCACCAATACGTCAGACCATCAGAGAACTGTACTCCTTGCCTCTCATTTGAGGGAAGCATATACAACAGCTATTAGGAAGTGACTAATGCAGAGCATTTGCCACCAATCCTGCAGCATGCTCAAGAACAAACATATTTTACTGCAAACTGATCAGCTCTACAGTGATCTTTTTGTAGGTGACCTATGCTCTTATGAGTGCTATTTACTTCTCGTTCAAAAACAGACTAGCTGTAGCAGAATAAATAATAGGTTAAACAGCTTTGTAAGCTATAATAACAATATAATAAAAACATTTTCAAGGTTGAACACTACTGCTTCATATGTGCCTTTTTGATTGAATGTCCTGAATTTGTACTCTAATGGACAATAGTAGAAGATGAAAGAATGGAGTAATAAATATTCAGTATTGCAAACTTAAATTATTCCACTTCACTGATTTTGATATGTTTCTTAACAGTCATTTCTGAAATATTGTTATGACTAATGTCAACTTTCATTAAAAATAAAAGTTGATTTTGACTCCTCATAGTCACAATGAATAGTGAAGGTGTGAGCTGTGAGCAAAAAGATACACGGCACGTTCTTTTTTTAAAAACAAACCCAAAACACCAAACTGCAAAACATAATTCTGTTTAACTTTTCTCCTTTTAAACCTATGTCATTATTTTGAGACACATGATTCCTTGTTGCTGAAATCATTAGATTAAAAATACCGTGTATGTCAGCAGGCAAAGAGGTATCACTTCTCATGGTCAGGTGGCTTCTGCAGGGGTGTTGTCATACTATTGATTTCTTTTGAAGTCTGCATCTTTACTATTGACTTCCTAGCAGTGGAGATATCTACTGTATTTTTGCTATCAGTCCTGCTGGGATCTGGAGCTGAAGCACAATCCCTTGCTTTTTTTATTTGTATTGTGAGTGCTGTTTAGCAGCTACATAGCTGCTTGAAAAATTTCTGTAAAAACTGGGGGGAAAAAAGATATTTTTTTTAACTAAAACCTCCATTTTCAATTAAATGCTACTTTTGTGTCAGAAATTGTGTCTGATAAGTTGAGAAAATATAATATTTTGGTCAAAACATTTAAAGTTCAAAGTCTGAACTAGTTTAGCCAAGAAACTGCTTTGTCCTGAGTGCAGAGCCTCCAACCTGTCTTTCTCTTCTCTGGGGTGCACCTCCACCACTTGCTGCATCTCCAGTAGCTGTTCCTACTCTCATGAACACCTGACAGATCATTTCCTTTCCAGAGAAGGCACTAATGGTTCATCATAGAAAACGCATTACCCTCAAGATGCTTCATTTACAAAGGCATTTGAGGCATTTCAGCTACAAGTCCCACGAGGTACTGTGAAAGAGCTCAATAACCTTCCCAATACTTTCTGTAATGGTTCCACTGTGTACACTAATCCTTCCAAGTAGGTGTCTTCAGTCCTGGGATTTTCTTTCTCATTCTATTGATCTGACAAAGTTATTTTTTAAGCTTTCTTGACATATTGCAAACCTTATCTGCTCATTCAGGCTTTTGCTGGAGGCCAGTGGTTTGAGGAGGTTGAATTTCATTTTGCAGGTGTGAGAGAACTTTTTCAAGCTGGTTCTTAGTCAATTTTTTGTCTTGTTAATTGATGTTTTATCATTCTTGTACATGCATCCGGAGGGGATCTGCATTGGATCCATATTTTACAGTGTGAAAAATAAATAAAATGGCACAAAGAGTCCCTGAAGGACCAGTCATCCCTTTCACCAGTGTATTCTTCTGTAAAAAATGGTGTGGATTCTGCAAGGGTCACTAACTATTCCAGAGGTCTGGTGGAGATCCCAGGAGAGACCTCACCTTGTCAGATACATCAGGTGTTAGTTTGCCCCTGAGCACGTACACTGCGCATACAGATCTGCTTGCAGCATTTGACACTTTCTGGTGCCGTCTCTGGGTAGGCAGAAGCTAAACTGTGAGGGAGAATCTAAGAATGCATGTTTTCTCCATTTTAAACTCTGTTTTTTTGGGGGGGGTTTGTCTGTTTTATTTACTGGAACACATTTATCTAGACAAATCCTAGACTGGTTATGGAAATCTCTTGCTGAATCCCCAAAGAGCTGATTGGTGTGAAGATGCTTTTGTTTGAATAAGCACTAGGTGTAAACTAAAAGCTTTCAGTAGTCACCTCCCTTTTGTGATTCCAGTTCTTATGACCAGCACAGCCTCATATTATGCACATTGTGAATATTTCTGAGAATTTTTACAAAAATACCCTTCATTTGAATGCATCCAGGACTTGTAATTTTTTGATTTATTTCTCATTATCCTCTAACTTGGTTCTGTCTTCTAATTTCACTCCTCAAGTTCCTTGCTTTCTTTCCCATATTAGTAGAGGCTCTTTATGATTTCTATTTCTTTTGCATTCCTTCCCTCACCTCCCTCCCAAAGTTCCTTTTTTAACTCTTTAGTTCTTTGATTGCTGGGGGCTAAAGTTATAATTTAGTCAGCCTGTTCTGCTCTGCTGCTTAAAAATTCCTCTCTCTTCCTGGACAGTAAATAATTGTTGAGCTTGCCTGCCTGTCTTTTAGCTTACTCTTTTTATTATTATCATTCTAGAGTCTTGTCCCGCTGCTACAGCATCCTCTTATCCTTCAGTGGAGATGCCTGCTTTCCTCTGACCTCACTGCCTTCCCTGCTTCATGCCTTACACTTTTGTGCTGCATGTGACACAATAGAATGGGATGTCTATTGTTAGGGATTGCAAAGATATGACCAACCCCAGGGCCACCTCTTCAACAGCTCTTTAGTCAGTGATACCTTCTTCGCTTTTCCTGTGTCACTAGCTATAATTTAAAAGTGAATTTTCATTTAAAACCTCAAGCCCCTGCAGAATGATAGCCAGAGTAAATCAGATGTTGACTTGTTTTAATGAAATGCAAATAAGAGGCAGTAGTGCACTAAAAACAACACTGGAGTTGGAATGAGCATGAACAAAGGACTATCTGAACAGAGGGTCTGGGCCACCTGAAAGATGATTGCAGTCATGGCTTGACTGAGTCTTTGATCATCTACCTTAATGGACATTTTTATGGTCAATCACCACACTGAGTTTGTTTTCAGGGTGGCCATTAGAGAGGCTTTTATAAATGCTTTTGCAATCAAGGGCAACAGGTCAGTGCTCAGTTCCTGAGTCTGACATAGGTGCCTTGTAGGGTGCTCAGTAACTCATTAATTAATGATTAATGAAATGATTATTAATTAATTAATGATTAATGAAATGGCAATGGTAATAACCTTTTTGCTGACCTTGTCCATTTAGATTGTGAAGCTTAGGAACCACCTAATTGAACAGCACAAAGGCAACAGACCTCCTGGTGCAGGAACCAGACAAAACATTGAATCCAGGATCCAAACGCTAATTTTGGTTCATGACTTCGTAGTGTGATGAATCAAAACCTCTAGTTCTCCACTAGAGGTTTTCATTCTCTGCAGCTTAGCTGGAACTCAGGTTGGGATTTTAATCTTGCAGTTGAGACTCATATGGAGTCCTCATGGCACAAATAACTTTCTTGATGTGCCACAAGACAATACTGGGGAGCAAGGACTTGAGATCAAATATGAAAATTTAAGTTCAGAATGCGATAACCATCAAGTTAACACTTACAATTCAAAAATATATATTCTATCCCCATTTTTATAAAGAAAGATGATTATCAGCATATACCTCTATACCTCCATTTACCATCCTAAGGAGAGACACTGCTGATGCATTAATTAAAAAGTACCCTCAGCCCAGAAGCAATAAGGAAACTAAAACTGAAGAGAGAGATCATTGCACATCTCAGAGAATATGTTAAAATTAATTGTCCCAGAAGTTATCCAAATTGCAGAAAGAACTGATATGAATTAGGAATAGACAGCCTCTCCCTGCTATATGAACAGGTTTGTGAGTCTCAGGAGTATTTCTAATATCAAGAGGCTCATGTGTCCAAAACTGCACCTGGCACTAGATGGCTGTCTGGTTGCTGCGGCTCTAAGAGCAAACTTAAAAGTGTGAAGCACAAATGCAGGCATAGCGTGAGCAAACTGATTGACTGGGACAATCTAGGCAGTCTGGTCCTCTTTCACATTTCACTTTATCTGATCTAGCTTCGTCTCCAGAATTACACCTGCATTTCATTCAACAAAGTGCAGCAGAAGTATAAAGAGGGGTTTGTTTCAACCAAGCCTTCAGTAAAAAAATCTATATCCTCTCTAACTTTGAGGAACAAAAAACATTCTATCATTCCCTCTTTTTAGTGAGGGTAAGTACTACTTCTTATCTACCCACTTCTCCTCATTCGTTATGCAGCAAAAAAGGTATCTATTCATTGCAGTTGTCCCAGCCTTATTAGGACATCAGCCTGACTCTGTCTACTGATATTTAGAAAATCAATTTTTTCTTGCCAAGGACAGTATTTCCCAAATAATCACCAAGCCTTGGTATGAGAAAATCTGAACTTGTACAGAAATACATTCTCTTTCATGCATTTATGTAACCCACTGACAGTCTGTGTAAGACCTGCTCTGGTATTGCCAGTTGTTATAATACTGCGTTCAATGTCTGGCTTTTGGTATTGAGCATTGTGCTTCTAGCTCTTGAGGTTAGTTCAAACTTTTTTTCCTGCTACATAAGATGATGCCATCATAGATTTCTACACACACAGTTCTGTTTACATACAGGTAAACAACTTTTTGTCTAGTATATAATATACTAGAGATTAAAGAATATTCTGTACTAAGGCAAATGCCCTCCTTCTACCTACGCAGATAGACATACACAGCCCTACACACATACACTCACCTTTTGTTAATGTTTAACAAAAAAAATCTTTTTGACATTTAATACTGCTTGATACTTCTTGATGTTTTTTAGCCTTTTGAAAAAATTTCAGATCCTCAAAGGCAAAAAATCTCGGGTGAAAAAGAGGAGAAATGGAGGTTTTTCTTTTAAGACAGTAATAAAAAGCAGAAGGGATTGGAACACTGTAGGTTGAGTATTTCTTATTTCTTTCTCATTTTCTTTGCAAGACTCATTCAAAACTGAATCATTAATGGATAAGTTAACATGGGTAGAAATGGATTTTTAAAATAATTAAATATAAATTTGAAGTTAACAACCTAAGAATCGGCCAGATCCACAGAGGTTACTGAAACAAACATCAAGACACATTTTGGGACAGATAGCACTGGGAATTAAAAAGGCAGTTTACTATTCTGGGCTGCCTTCTGTGGCAGTCCCATTATTGCTAAGGTCTGAGTGGCTTGAGATTTTCCTCACACTGCTTTCCTCATATGTTGTATCTTCACAGGCCCCTTATTGCTCCCTCTTACTTCTTTCTCAAAAGTGTTGTTGTTTTCCAGTGGATAGACTAGAGTGGAGAATTGTTGGGAAACCTCCAGAGAAGGTGTGATCAGCCCAACTTGCAAGCTCAATTGCACAAAGATCTTAATCCAAGAAAGACAGTCAATAGTTTTTAGGAATTTATCCTAGATGAGTATAAAAGACTTCCACATGATGGAGTTCCCAGAGCTGATGAGTGAAGCAGAGCTCCTCAGGCTTCAAAGTCAATGGACAAACACTATGTACTTGCCTTTTGGAAGGTTCATTTGCACAGTACTGTGGGTTTTAGGTGACTCATGGATCTTGCAGTAGTGGCATCTGAGAAGAAAGAGTGATGAGTTTTCTTCTTAAGTTTCAAAAGATGGCAAATAGAAAGGAGAAAATTCTGGAAAGGGATTGCTGGCTGAGTAGGGAGTTCTGTAAAACTTACACTGTACTTGAACTGTACTTACAGCCATCAATTTTGCATCATCTTTTTCTGTCTCAGTAAATGGGGAAACAATCTTCTAAAGGTTGTCATGCTGGCCAGGCTGATCAGGAACAGGCTGAAGAAACAATATAGGAAGGAGGTAAAAGATCAAAGATGCATTGTTTTGACACAAAATTAAGATATTAAGAAAAAAAAAAAGATGAAAGAGTTAAAAAAACTGGACTGTAGTTATCCATATTTTAGTACTCAGAACTTTGATTACAAACAAAGTAATTTTTCGTTTATGAACATAAATCTGTTTTGATGGGTATTACTCAAGTCTGGTAAAAGTATTTACATGGTGAAATTATGAAAATCACTACTTATAACCAGTTTAGGAAGGCTGAAACTGGCAAAGTTGACTTTCTCATTATCTGTGACATTGACAGTTTTGAGAATTATCTACATTTACAGATCATATTAAAATACTCTGAGAATAAGATGGATATTTTTTGCTGCTATCGACTAACAATCACAAAAGCGCAAGAGAACAATGTGAACACTTCCTTAAAGATCCCTCTGTAAGGCACAGGGAGTGGAAATTGTTATGGGGAGACCAGCATGTTCAAAGTGTCACACTGATAGTACTAAAATATACTTCGTAGTGCAAAAAACTATGGTGCATTCATCACTGGAGAATTCTCTATTATACTTTATATTCACAGCCAAAGAAACTGATCTGGGTACCATGAGTGAGGTGTGCATGATCATGTCTTCAGTGCAAACAGAATGAACCCAAAATCATTTATATTTATACCTTGTGCTTTAAAAAGGTCACATACTTGGAGAAAGAAACAATAATGAGCTAAATTTGCAGCGAGAAAAGCATTTAAATAAAATGTAAAAAATAATTGGGACTTGTACAAGCATTTTACTAAATGCCAAAAAGTCACAGCTACTTCATTTGTGAAAAACACTATGGTGCTCAGAAAAGCCCCCAGCTCTGCTTAGAATGAAAAGGAAAATAGCCAAATCTGAACGTGTGTATGTATAAATGTATATATACATACATGAGTGAGAAATGGAAGCAAAAAGGCACATGTAGAAATTTGTAGTAATAAAATGTAAAGATAACACTATAATTTTAATATTTTTTAAAGTATGTCAAAAATATGAGAAACATAACAACAGCAGTGTTACATTACTGGGGCAACTCAATAATCCTGGAAAAAAAGTTTAGTAAGGTTTTCTGTCCCAGGTCTCACAGTCAATTAATGTTAACATCCGATGATGATCACAATGAAGAAATAATTTCAACTAGAACAAAAATCTAAGATAACGTCAAGCAGAACTTTTAAATTCAGTAGATACAGATAGCTTGCAGCTAAGGAAAAGAAAAGCAGTGGTCAGTGACCACTACTATAAATTAATTTTAGGAAGACAGAGCATATCCCAGAGAACTTGAATAAAACCACCACAATACCAATATTTGAAAAAATAAAACAAGGTCATTTAAGTAATTACAGGTTTGTTAGCTCACCACCAGTTCTGGCCAAAATAAAGGCATGTCTGAGACATGACTCTAGTAATAAAAGAGTTAATCAGGGAGAAATGACAAATGCCAATCAACATGTTTTTGTGAAAAAGGGGCTTGTTTAACCGAATTGATACTATTTTTCAAAATGAATTTTCACATCAGTTTTGTAAATGTAATATTATTGATATAATAGACTTCTCTTAGACATTTGGAATGATACTCACATGATGTATTGATTTGCGAGCTAGAGTGATACAAAATCAATGTGGCACACATTGAATGCATTGAAACCTCGTTAAACAGTGGATCTCAAGGTCTAATTATAAAATGAGAAGTTTCGTCAAATGTCTGTGTTTCCCACAAGAATCTGCTCAGACCTACACTATTCAACAAATATATCAACAACTTGGAAATAAAAATTAGAACGTAATTATGGATTAAGTTTATAAGTAATGCAGATTTGGGGCAGCATGGAAGGGAACAGACTGCTGAGTGATCTGGCAGTTTGAAGGTATCAGGCAAACAGTATGTGTTTCAGCTGAGCCAAATCTAAGTTTGTCTGTCTGAAAAATAAAAATGTGGGATATGCACATAGCATGGAAAACTTCTGAAGGCAGTGACAGAAAAGAAATGATGGGGGTCATAGACTTCATGCTCACTGAGCGTGGTTCAAAAAGCTAGTGTAATCTTTGAATGTTTAAATGTAACAGAACTCAGTAGAAGTAGTGAGGTTAAATTAACTCTGCATTTGGCACTGGTGAGATTGCTGCGGGAGTTCTGGTGTCTACACTTCAGATGGATATTGATGAATTGGAAGGGATTCAGAGAAGAGCCACATGAATGCTCACAGGCTTGGGAAACGTGCCTTGTTGTGAAAGACTCAAGCAACTCTATTTAGTTATCAAAGAAGGCTTAGAGGGTGACCTGATTGCAGTCTAAATATATCTTCAGGGGAAAGGGAAAGGTCAGAAGGAATAAATTTGATAAGGCTCTGTGGTGTAACAAAGGTGAAACAATGACTGGTAGTTCAAAGAAGATAAATTCCAATCAAAAATGAAGTGTGAATTCAAACAGTGAGCAAACTATCCACTGGAACAACTTGCTAACAGCTGCAGTAGATTTCCAATCGTTGGAAGTTTTAAATTCAACATTGAATTTTTCTTTCCAAAAAAAGAAAAAAAAAAGACAAGAAAAAAGCACTCAGGTTCATGGATTTGGAATCAAAATGAGTAGTGTGAAGACATATGCTTGTGTTACACATGTCACGCTAGACAATCACTGGGGTCCTTTCTGCCCTTAAAAAAAATAATCTATGAATCTTTTCCTCCATACTGACTTCAGGGGATGAAATTGAGCCAAGAGAAATAGAGCCAGAATATAAAGCAAAACCCTCCAGCAGTGACTTCCATTAGTTTCTGGAATGGTCTCCCAAGAGAAGTGGGGGGGGGGGGGGGCATACTAGGTTATTTAAAAGGAAAGTGGCGAACGTAAAGGAAGAAATATCTCAGCATTGAGACAGTGGCCAGGGTAATAAGCTCAGGCATCTTTTCGTACCCTGTTTTTTATACTGCTGAGTATTTAATTGAGCCACAGCTAGAAAAGAAACATAGCGTCTTCAAAATCTGCTTTATTTCCCACAGCTGTCAGTCCCAGATGTTTGTCTGTCCTGTTAGGAGAAAGGAAGATGGCCTTTCCAGGCTCTAGTGGTGACCACTGTTCTCACCACTACTTTATAGCTTAAATTGAGAACCGAAAGGAAGAGCTAGCCAAATACTCCCCTGGCAGAAACATGAGCAGACATGGAAGAGGCTTGAGAACATTAAGGACGTTTCTCTGCCGCGTGTTGACTGGGGGTTGGTTGAAACCAGTCCCTCTTATTATCCTCCTGGTGACTCTTCATCTCTCACCCTGTCCCAGCCTGCTCCTTTTTCCATGTGCTGCCGTCTCTTCCTTTGGGTGGACAGCCTGT
The DNA here is from genome assembly GCF_000699245.1 of Pterocles gutturalis. Classification (NCBI taxonomy): domain Eukaryota; kingdom Metazoa; phylum Chordata; class Aves; order Pterocliformes; family Pteroclidae; genus Pterocles; species Pterocles gutturalis. The sequence continues at coordinate 2,189 of NW_010110309.1, read as the reverse complement.
CTCCTAGCTGGACATTAAAGCAACATGTCTGGTTTAGCCTGGTAGAACAATGTCGGAAGTGCCTTGCTCTCAGTTTATACCTCAATAGGTAAACCTTATGGTGGAAGACAGGCTATTTCACTTTAAAAAGTAAATATTCCTGCAAAAAGAAATCGATAAAAATTTTTTACCACCAACTTTCTGTAGTGGTCTTGCAGAATCTAGAAGAGGGAAAAGCCTAAATATCTTTAAGATAGATCCTGATATTTTGATCAAGTAATTACCTGCAGTATCAAAGAACCAGTGTGGCTGAGATTCTTTCAGTTTGCATGTTTCTGTGAAACATACTTCGATTTCTAACTTTGCATTACATATTCCTCTACTTCAGTAGGTGGCTAGTAGCTGTGTATTTCTTATATGGTATAAAACCATAAGTCTAATGCTATCTGTACTACTTAGAAACTCACTCCTCTCATATTCATGACATACAAGCATCTGTCACTCAAAACCGCTCATAAATCCAAATCCACTAATGAGACTCCTGAAGATTCCTGTTTACAAAGATTAGAGTGGTGACCCTGGACATAGAAGTAAATGGCAGCAATGATGTGGTTGCACCTTAGAAAGTGGTAAAAATTATGGAGTACCAGAAAGCTGAAGTCTCTGAATTAATACAAAAATCCCCAAACCTTCATGTTAAAGGCAGTCTTTTGCAGTGAGAGAATAGTTTCCCTAAAATACTGAAGAAGAAACAAACGGCTCTTTTCCCAAACCCAATTTATTACCACAAAGCCTGAAAACACGTTCAGTTTTTATGATCCCCACAACAGAAATTGCCAGAACTTTAGGTGTCTGCCTTCTTCTGTTTTTCTCTTGGAGGAGAAAAAAAAAAAAAAAAAAAAGAACAAAATTATATGTTAGACTAAAAGGCCATTTTTTTCCTGAAAAAAAAAAAAAAAAATCAGTGTTGCTATAATCCATGTTCGGGCTATGACAGTTGTCTGAATTTTAGGGATTCTGAGTGTTGGTGACTCCTTCCAAAAGCTATGGGACACATGTGAGCAGGGACTTGGGATTTTACTCAGGACTGAGATTTCAAAATTAAAGTTGTTAAGGAAGTGCTGAGCAATATTTGCTGTAAGTCACAGATGCTGCTATTCTTTAACCCAGCTCTCGTGAGCTTGCTGAGCTCTGCTGGATTGTGCTCCTGGGGAAGTTACAGTGTTTTCAGTTCTGCAGCTAATTGACTGAGGTTACAGTAGTAGCTTGCTGTTGATGAGGTTTAATCAAAAGTGCAGGGCTTGCTGCATTAACACCATGTTCTGAGCATAAGCAGAGCACTCCCCACAGCTGGCTACATCGTGGACAAATGCCAACTCTCCTTCAATCCCAAGCCAAAAAAACATCTCTTTATCATGAAATGGTTTGGGGTGGAAGGGACCTTAAACATCAAGTTCCAACCCCCCCCTCCATGGGCAAGGACACCTTCCACTAGACCAGGTTGCTCAAAGCCTCATCCAGCCTGGCCTTGAACACCTCCAGGGATGGGGCATCCACAGCTTCCCTGGGCAACCTGTCTCACCACTCTCATAGTGAAAAATGTGTTCCTAATATCTTATCTAAATCTATCCTCTTCCAGTTTTAAACCATGTTAGAACCCATACTCGCTGGGCTTGATCCCCTGGGTGTCCTATACATGCCCGGGCAGTGGGGGGAGCCCCAATCCATGGAGCAGGGCTGTACCTTTGTCAGAGCAACATGTCAGTGCTGCACAGGGCCGGCAAAAGATGGTGGAGGACCTGCAGGCAGACGATTTCCTAGGGTGCGCGGCAAGCGCAGAGCTGCACCTCAGCCCCTGCCCC
>NW_010110309.1:0-215 GCF_000699245.1 Pterocles gutturalis | reverse complement strand
GCAGGGCGTGTGGCAGTGCCCAACAGAAGCAACTCCCGCCCCTCTTGTTACCCAAATCAACTCCACGGGCTCTGCAAATGTTATTGAGGAGCAGGACTGAGCAGCCCTGAGCAGCAGCCAGGCTCCTGATGGCTGGATCAGTGCCATTTCCCAAGGCCTGGCTGGCCCAGGCCCTTCAGCAGAGGGCCAGTGGCTGGGGAGGGCTGGGGCAGCCC
>NW_010110308.1:23671-34904 GCF_000699245.1 Pterocles gutturalis | reverse complement strand
GAAAGTGCCTTCATTGATAACATACACACTAAATTATGTTCTCCTCTTGTATAATTACAGACAGTGCTGAGAAATTTAGCATCAGCAATTTACTTATTTTTAAAGAGAAAAAGCATAATAATGAAAGTGCCTTCATTGATAACATACACACTAAATTATGTTCTCCTCTTGTATAATTACAGACAGTGTTGAGAAATTTAAAAAGAGAAAGAGCATAATAATAATGACTTATCATAATTTACATTAAAGAATGTAAAAACAGAATGCCACAACAGCAGGAAAAACATCAGAACAATAGTTTGGGATCGTATTTCTCCCCTGTTTGGAAAGAACAGAAGAAAATCAGGGACATACAAAATGAGGAAACAAAACTGATATAAGAACTATAAGATCATAAGACACATAAGGTGAGAGAATGAGGAAGCAAAATTTATGAAGTCTGGAAGAGCAAAATCTCAGTCTATAAATATCTTCAAGGTAATGATATAAGTGAAAGGAGGGAATTATTCAATTTCAAACTATGAGTACTGGAAGAAAAGGCCTGGAGCTAAGAAGGAAGAAGTTCAGGCAAAAGTTTTTACCTGTAGGAGGAGATGAAACAGTGAGCAGACTGAAAACGTGACATTCAAGGTTCTGCCCCTGAAATGGGCTGTTCCCTCCAATAGATAAGTTTCGTATGTGCATTTTCATCTTACAAATTTCCTGCTACTATAGGAACCTGAGCTGCCCTCGATTTATCTGGCTCTCCTCTCACGGAGCATTTAAGTTTCTGAGACTTTAGCATACTCTGAGACTGGTTTTAAGTTTTTCATAGGTGATACAGGAAGGGAAAGATATTTGATGGCCTGAGAGAAGCATATCTCTACGAGGTAGAATGGGGAAGGTAGAAGAAACATTTTTATAGCTCTTTTTGGAGATGTTACATAGATAACTTTTGTGGATGATGTGAGTGCTCTTTTGCATGGCAAATTCCAAAGATCACATCTATCCTTGTTCTTGACACTTCATGTAATGGACACTTCATTTTCCTCCCTAAGCTTCATCTCTTGCTTTACTGGAATACATCCTAAAAATACTCCTGCATTATTCAAATGGCTTCAGACACCCTCTTTCACTGCTATTCCTGCTCATTCTGTGACCCCACCTTCATTCTAAGCCTTGATCGTGACCACAATCTCCCCCTCCTTCACCACTTGCAGCACTATTTTAAGTATCAGATAAGGTTTATCTCACCTTAGAAACAGTTATTTCCAAAAATGTACCATTCCTCTGCCAGCTCATACAGGACCATGAAGTGAAAATGTAGCACATATTGGGAACTGCTATATTCAAATGATAAAAATGTTAAGGACTGGATGGTGGGCCTGTTTAATAAGCTCACCAGAGATTTATGGCACTTCTGAGCCACCTGCCTGTTGCTTCTAGTGCAGAATGTGGCATTCATTTTTAAAAAGTTGATGGCTACTTGGTGTAAGCTTTTCTTACCTTGTAGGGTTGCAAGATCATCAACAAAATATTCCCTGTGAACCTGGATCTTGTTTCTTTCCATGATTGCCCTAAGACAAAATAGTAGAGTAGGTCCCTCTTTTGAAGGAAGTAAAACTGGATTCAGTCCTCTCAAAACTAGATTTTACCTACATCCATTGACCACAAACCATATTTATAGGACAGGGGACTTTGTCTCTTTAGCTAATGAAGTCAATTTAAGTACTACAATTCAAAAGGCTAATGTTAGCACTGAGTATGTTAAAATAATAGTAAGAATGAGAGTCAGATTCATTTATACATAATAGAATCAAGTCTGCTGACTTACCACTAACACTGAAAATGTGAAAAAAAAGACGCGATTCCAAAGACCAGAAGCATGATTACAGAATTAAGTTGTTAACAAAATGTTTATTTATTCTGCAGGAAATTTAACTCTAGCACATAAGAGCTGATCATTGCAGGGGGAAGAGCAGACACGTGGTCTTCAACTATGCAAGACAGCTGGAAGAAAAAAGAGTTAATCTGTTTTCCTTCTTCACAGTAGACAGAACAAGTAATAACTGGCTTATATTTCTGAAATAGAGATTTAAGTTAGACCTCAGGAAAAAGTTTTCTAAAGATAAGTATAGCTAAGTACTGGAATAGATTTATGAATTAGATTATGAATCACACAATCATTTGAGTCTTTCAAGAACAGTTTAGACAAACTCTGCTTAAGAATCATTTAGGTAGAGTTGATCCTGCCCTGAGGCAAGGGAATCTTGTACTTGATTCTGCCAAGAAGCAGAAGGATGGGCCAATCACTTGAAATACCTTTCAAGGCATTTCCTATTATAAGGTTTAATGAATGAAAGTTGTAGTAAATTTCATGTAGGCAAAAGATAAAATCTGTATTTTAATAGGGAAGAAAATTTAATAATGAAGAACTGAAAAACTTGCTCAGTTCTCCATCCATTTTAAACAATTTTTAAAATAAGACTGAACACAGAAATATAAAGTAATAGCCAAGTGCAGCCGAAGCTAGTTGCAAAGACAAAGGAATTATTTCAGGAGAAGTCCTACATCCTGTGTTATGCAGGATGTCACAATGGCTCTAACTGTTTTAATAATCTACTAATTTAACTTATTATTTTTCATTTTCTTTGTTTGCTTTTTTCCACTGGTCATGTTCATTTATTGAACTGCTTCCTGGCTCGTGGCAGGCAAAGTGCTTTAAAAATTTGTAAAGAGATAACAGCTTATCCCACGTACCCTTTCTAGTTGTTAATGTTCCCACACTTAGTGGTTCACCCACTCTGGTTAAGGGAAACAACCTCCTTTTAATGACTGCAGACAGTAGGATAAAAATTCCACTGATGTGTTTAAGGCAAACATGCTTATAACAGTTAAGTTAATGAGGATGTGATTAATGGACATACAGATGAAATGCATTCTCCACCTCAGTGGAAACACCCTTAATTAAGATACATCGAAGTACTAGGCAGTAGATTGCAAATGGAAGCAAGAACAACGAAAGTACACAGAACAGTTTCTCTCCTTTCATGCAGCTCTTTGATATATTTAAAGAATTACTTGATTTACTCTCTACTCTGCAGATATAGGGCTCTATGCCTGAGCAAAACAAGAAACCATACAACAGACAAAGACTTGTATTCATCCCCATCTGCCACTTCCTTCCCTAAAGCACAGAGGTGTCTACAGCATAGACCAAAGGCCAATTTGCCTTGATTAGTTTAAGTGCAGTTTAAGGGCAGCTGGTCCGCTCAAAAGTAGGAGAAGAGAGGAAAGATAAAGTCCAGCTCCAAAGGAATTTGATTCACTGGGTAATTCAAACAGCAAACTTTTTATACTTATGAAACCTACTCCAGCATTCACTGCAATAAAACGTGACTTCCCACTAACTTTGTATGGGCATGGTGCCTTCCAAGAAAAAAACAAGATTAAATGAATTGATATTTTCACTTAAAATCTTTGCACAGCTTCATAGAAACTAGACTGAAGATTTGGATTCCCAAGACCTGTTCAATGGACTTCTTTATCTCACAAAGTTTCGCTTCACTCCTCTAAGACCTCTTACATGACTATCTCATTTCTCTTGGAGAAAAACATTCCACTTTTTCCTTATGCCTCCTGCTTGCAATCTGTAAAGGACAGCAAGACAATGACGAAAAATAGGAGGGATAAAAAAGACCCAAGAAAGCATGTCAAAGGACTTACGGGGTACTTGTTTAGGCAGTTGTTATGCAGGACAACAATTACATCCGTGTGCTAGGGGCAAAAACAAGCATAAGAAATTCTTTCAGACCATGTCTGGTCATCTTCTAGGGGGCTTTAGCCACTCCAGATCCACTCTGCTGCTTCTCTGCAGCATGGTTTTCATCCTAAGTGAGATAAATAATGTACAGAAGAAAGCTATTTCCTCTGCACTTGAGCAACAATCTTAGATCTCAGCATTACTTTTTAGGGCTGATATAATTCAAGATGCAAACAAGAGCAAAGGTTTTATTATTGAGTAACAGACATTTCAGTTCCATCTCCAGCAGCAGTTAAAGGGGTGTATCACAGACAATGGGAGAAAGGGGTAAAAAGCTCACTGTCAATTTTGATACTGACTATTCATATCACAAGTACTAGCAAACCAAAGCACAATGAATATTTGAACTGCTTGATCATGTTGAACAGGGTAAGTGCATCTCCATATATTACACAGGGAGCTTAGGAAGGAAGAATATATTTATTGTTAATAGAATATTCACTTCAAGCTATACTAATATGGCTTTTGTTTTGATAAAACTTGTTCTTGGGGAGCCAAACACAAACTTCTGAGCTTTTGCAAGGAATGATATTTTCTGATTAACCTGAGTTGGCAGACGACTTTTATTCTGAAGATGATTCTGCACCTTTACAGAGGGAGTGAAACCGCAAAAGCTGAGAACAGAAGACTTCTACCTTATTTTCGCACCTTGATAAAAGATGCATGAAGGTGTGAGGCACCACGGAGTTACACACAGTGCCCCTTTTTGCCCTGCTTGTAGAATAATGGTACTTTAAACTTAAAAATAAATTTCATTGCAAGAAGTCCGAACAAATGCAAGTAGTGGCAAGCAGTTGGCCAGCTTCTATAAATGAGAAATAGTGTAACATTACACCTTTTAATCCATCTTTGAAGCCCGGGATTTATTTCAATTCTGTGTCTGCAAAGAAAGAAAAAAAGGCTGAAACCTGAGATAACCAACTGAAAGGTTCAAACCATACAACTGAGAGCTGAATTTTGATTCCAGAGTGATAAGGATTCATGCTTTTTGGATCTAGATGGCAAAAACTTTAGTTCTGACCTGAATCAGATGTCTGTTTAGTTTATTCATACATATATTTATACACACACACATATATATATGTAACTTTGTTTTTTCTTCTCCCATGATTAAACTCATAACACAACATCACATGTAGCACAGCAGGTAGACTTGATGGAAGAAGATGATAAAGGGCAAAAATTTACGATTAGTTTTACTGAGTAACACAAGCTCGCTATCAGGGCTAAAAAGAAAAACACAAATTGTCTGCCACATCCCAGTGGTCACAGGGAATTCTAAAAGATAAATCAAGGACATAAAAATGAAAACATCAGTAATTCTGCTGGAACATGCTTGAAGCCATTTTAATACCTCTTGCAAAATGGGTTGAGGAGGAAAACCTGTGTCATTCTGAAGCAATGTAAATGGATGAACAAACAAAATGACCACCTAAAATGTCTTACATAGCTTTTACTACTGCAATAGCAGCAATAGTACTATTAAATTAATACACAGTCTTCTATGGATAGTCATATTTAAAAGAGTCAATACCCAGCACTTTTTAGCCTGCTCCATATCCCTTTATTGCTGTTCTTCTAGGAGGGAAAAACAGCATTAAAAACTGACTCATATTCTAATAACCAGTTTCAGATAGTTATGAGCAACACAAATGAGAAGGCCATGACTAGGGAGCAACTTCGCAGAAAAGGAGAGAACAAAAAGCTGTTCTCTGCTGTCTCTTCACTGGTCCTTTTAAACAGGTGATAAATTTAAGTTCTTTTCAGGAACAGAAAATGAAGCCCTTAAGATCTCATAAAACACAACTGGACATTTAAGATGGGTACACAGAGGAACAATGTGAAATAAACAATCACATCCTGGAAAACAGTAAGTAATGCAAGAAAGTCTGGACACTACAATATGTTTTTATGTTCTCAGAGATGACAGTATGACGGTAGCAGCAATAATAGGTGGTTTCAAAACAGATGTTATAGTCCAATTCAGTTCCATCTGAACACCACATGCTTCAGTGGACAGAAACAAAAATGCTTTAGGATGAGATTGTGCAAACCACCGTGTTATTTTCAGTTAGCCCTCTTATGTCATTATGCTTTAGCTAAGCTCACTAATAGTTCTGAATTCTGAACTGAGTGAAGAATCGCTACAGTGTTTTCTGAGATCCTAAAGACAACAGCCTCCGAGATGAGTAGGATGCTATTTACTCCAAGTGAAATGAACTGCAAGGGAAAAAAACAACGGAGAAAACAAACAGCAGACAGAATAAATCAGAACCAAATTCAAATCTGAAAAATGTGCTTACAATAATGAATGCTCTACGTGAAGCATATGAAGTTGAAGGACTCCTCTACAGAGTACTAAAGAGAAAACTTTGGAAAAATATCTAAAATCAGCGGCATTTCATAAAAATATTTGTTTCATAATATACTCTAAATGTATAAATACTAAAAAGATCTCATGTGGTAGTCATTAGGTAAGGATCCATATTATATGAGACATCCAACTGCATGATGGAGGTTGTGGAGTCTCCCTCCGTAGGCGATGGTCATAACAGGCAGGTAGATTCCACTGCAATAGCCTTTGAAGCTTCTGTAGCTTCTAATGTCTCATATCTGCTCGAGTAGTGTTGAAAGAAGCAAGGAAGAATTGTGCCATGCAGCGTAACTTGAATTTTCATTCACCTGCAGCAGGGTAATAGTTGTCAATTGAAAAAGTGTGTGTAAAAGAGATCCTTGTCAGAACTGCTGACTCAAAATCATGGTTGTCTTCGTGGAAGTCCATGATTTGTTTTTTTAAAACTGAGGAGTCAACATGTTTTAGGTCTGCCATTGACAAATCAGCCTTCTCAGAAAAATCTGAGTTAGCAAGCAATGTCACTGAGAAGGTTTAAGCCACAGACAAGCTAGAGAATAAGAAAAAAAAAAGAGGTACAGCTTAGAAGAAGAAAATAAGTAAAAACCAGCTTAAAGCTGAAGAAAGGCAGTAAAAGGCTGCCCGCAGAACAAAGCAAAAAAGAACAAATTTGGGAACTGTACAGATTTAGAAAAAATTAAAGAGCCTGATTTGATACTTAAAATAGAAAAAGGCAAACCCTCCAGCAGTTAGCAACAGAGGATTTGATTCTGTCATGAATCTAATCTTGGCCTGAAGTATGGGACAGATTGTCAAAGCCAGGGAAAAAAAAAAAAAAGGCAACATAAAAAGATGGAAAAATTAATGCTGTAAGTTTTGGTACATCCAAAGCAATGCTGATCATTTCCTTGCCATGAAGTAGTTCTGTCAGTACCGTTACTTCTGTGATATGTGCCCCACTATAGTCCAACCCACAGTGTAATAAACAGGTTTTCATATATTCATACATATTTTATAATTTCATATCTTTGATACGGTGCTAATTAAGGAAAAGTCTCCTCTAACAAATTAGATCCATTAATTGCTATGGAGCACAATCCAGAGCACATGCATCTTCCTGCTAGGATTGTAATAACTCATTTAGCAAGCTTTTCTAATCTATACATTATATATTAACTATTTAGAAACTTCTTATAAAACATTATCAAGCATAAGGTAAAATAAGCAATTCTTTAGGGCAGCAATAGAAATACAGAACTTCTGTGTAGCTATTTCAGAACCTTAAAAAAACCAAACCACTGAGAAAATATGAGGGGAGAACTTCTTGCTCTCTACAACTACGTGAAGGGAGGTTGTAGTAAGGTGAGTGTTGGCTTCTTTCCCAAGTAGCAAGTGATAGGACGAGGGGCATCAGCCTTAAGGCCTTAACACCCACCCCTCATGAACTACTTGCTCAATCTCTGGAAAACTCTGAAAATTAACAAACAGTAAGGCAGAAACACCTTTTCCAAGCAAGATTGCCAGATATACTTCTCAGTAAAGTGAACACAGGAATCTTCTAGTCAGCAAAATACCATGGAAGCAGTCAAGCCAAGTATTTGAAATTGCAGTGAATATTAGCAAACCCTGCATATAAAAGCACATTCACTAACTCATGTGTAGGTTATCTTTCTTTTCCTTTCTTCCTTACATTGCTATGTTAAAGTACTGTAATTTACATGACTTTGAGAAAGCATAAAATCTACTAAGATATGAATAATAAATCTTACTTCAGCACCGTTTCTTGTAATACAGAATAGCACTGTTCTCAGAAGAAAATGTAAAGACATTGAGTACTCTTTCTGACAAACAATGATCTGGAAGCAGTTTCAGATTAGTTTGCAGAGACACGGCAATTTAGTGCTTCAATGTAGTTGAGCCATATAGTACTGTGATTCTATAGTCATTGTTTCACAAAAAAAAAAAAAGGAAACATTTTTCTTTTTACTATGGAAGGAAGTCACATTGTGAATTCAAGATCAGCTCAAGGAAACGCACTGACAAATTATAAATCAGAACCAGGGACAGAAGAACTAAAGGCGCAGACACAAAATTCTCTCAAGATTCCTTCATTTTTGTACAGAAGCTATTCGATGTGCTTTGATAAATTCCTAATGTAGTGTAGAAATGGGTTTACTAGACATATAGTGTATCACCTGGTTACCTGCCAAGGAAGGTAAAACTCACCGGGAATCCTAGTCAATGTCAAATTTGAAGTCCCAGTGAAACTAAAGACCTATTAGCTTAAAGGGTCAAACAAGTGAGCAGAAGCTATTCTCATCCCTGTACGCACTCACTACTAAATTCTTCTATGTTCTGTGTGCGTCCCAGGCCTGAACAGAGGCACAGGTACTAGTTAATCCCTGCTGACTGTATTACAAACAATCATGCTAATGGAGGGAGATTGCTAGCAGTTAACCTGTAGATGTCAGTTCAAGGGATGTCTGGGTTGACAGTAGTCAGAAGTCCTTTATCACCTGATGGCTGCTAGATGATGCGAATGAAATAAAACACAAATCAAGCTTATCAAAGGAAGGGTAAGGAGGTTTATTTTGAAGAGCTATATGGGGTCATCTTCCCAGAGCGCAGGGGTACTTGGAAAAATTAAATGTAGCAAAACATGCTTGCATCTGCTGTACTTATGTGAAACACAGCCACGGTCTCTAAATCTGTTTACATCCTACATGGCCCTGCTGTGCTGCTTTTCATGGCATGCCGAAGGGCATTTATTTAATATTAGGCACTGAAGGCACCTCCTGATCACCTGGAGTAAGAGTGTTCAGAGGCCTCTCTGGTACGGAGAAGAAAAAGGACAGTCAGACAGGGAGAAGTGACTAAAGCTCACATTCCTCCTTTGCCACAGATTTCTTGTGTACATCATGGGGAGTCTCATACGGTTAGATTCCTTTTACATCTGTTACATGGATTATTAATATTTATGTTTCAGGAATTTGCTTCCAGGAAAAAGGACAGTCAGACAGGGAGAAGTGACTAAAGCTCACATTCCTCCTTTGCCACAGATTTCTTGTGTACATCATGGGGAGTCTCATACGGTTAGATTCCTTTTACATCTGTTACATGGATTACTATTTATGTTTCAGAAATCTGCTTCCAGATGAAAGAGAGGACTGAGCAAGCAGCCTTCAGGGCTATGACCTTGTAAAAATTGTGTGAGAAGAATCAGACCCCTCAGAAATAAGAATAAAAAAATATTCTAACTGTTGGAAGAAGTCTGCTAGAAATAACCGACAGAAAACGCCGAGTGCAGTGGGACCATTTTTTGCTTTTCTGTGTGGCTGTGATGGCTGCCAGGACAGGTCTCCCTTTCACAAAAGAGTTTGCGGTGATGGTGTGTAAAGCTGTGCTGATACCTCACAAGACTTAAGTGTCATCTCACTTAGAAATCTAGTGAGATTTGTGAACTAACTGCTCAGGACAGGCAGTTTTGGAAACAAACAGAAAACCTTTATTTGTTCTTTGAATTTTCAAGCCTAGGAAATGGCAAACATATTTGAAGCTAGACAGTCAACGTACCCAGTTTGCAGGTCTGGACTTTCTGTTAGAGCTCTTCAGAGTTTGCCCCTGGCTTTTCCACACCTCCGTCAGTTTTCTGTAGGAAAGGTTTCCCTGTATCCCTGGGATGTTGTGTGAACTACCTCTTGTGGAAAGTTCTAAATAAAAGGTATTATATGGCATATAAGAACCTAATTTGTATGTGCTTACCGTTGTGTTATATAGACTTTTCAAACAGAACACTGATTTATTTAATGAAAAATACACGGGCATGATGAAGTGGTATGATTTTAAGCACGTGTTGCACCACTACACAAAGAAAACTTAGGTTGTAAGATGCATTCGGGCTTGCTTAGCTTGTGATTTTTTTTTTTAATGAGTACCCTTTTTTTTGAAGTTTATGGTTGTTCATACATTTTCTCTTGATCTCCACATAGCAGTCTAAACTGAATTTAGAACACTTGGAAAAAATCAGCTGCTTAATTATTAAAACAACTCACTTGTTTTTAACTGTTCTAGCCTCTCTAATGCGAAAGGCAAACCTTCCCTGTGCTTCCATGGGAGCAGAGTTAAAATTCAGAATAGCACACTGGAAAAATTCCACTCCAGTTGGGGTTTGTTCTACAATATCTTTGTCTCATACCAAATGAATTTATCTTGTGTTCAGGTGTACAGCATGGATTATATAGCCTCCATGTACAACAGGGTCACCAGTGATAGAACTTGGGGGAAAAGAAGGAAAGTCAGCAGAAAAAAAAAGCCAGGAAAAAGATTCAAATCACACAGGCAGGCTAGTGTCGCAACATCATTTCAAGAAGCCTTTTGCAGAGTGGTAATTCACATTAACCCCTTTCCTGACAGCAAAGCTGCAGCAGGTTCTAATACCCTGTGACCTGTACATCAGCCTGTGTACCATCCCACAGATTCCTTCAGCTAAAAAGTTGTCTTTACTACAACTAACTATATAAAAAATGAAAGTTTCTCTTAAGATCAATTTTCACCGAGTTCCATCTGATCCTTTACATATATTTTTCATGCTGATAAGAACTAGACCTATTACTCACACAGTTGATGTTCAAATATATAACGTGCCCTGAAATTCTTTAATGCTGCTGTACGTGTGGCACCTGAAGGAACTATATGTACGTACTGGGTGAAACAGAGATTAAAACACACAACAATTTCTGTTTTGATTTATGATCGTTTGCCTGCTAGAGCAGTGCCACTGGCACTGACTTATCCATGGATAAGATACGAAATCAAATAATTTGTATGAATGAAATGGGAATTTACAGTGATTTTCAGACATATACAAATATATACTTCATTAGCCTCTCCCTGCACTAATTTCACAGTGGGAGGGAAGACCCAGTTTATGCAAAGCACCTCCCTTCTGCAGCTTTCACTTTTACCTTCAGATAGACTGTGGCTGACGGGAAAATCACGGATTTACATTAAAGAAAAAGAAAACTGTAATATAATTTTCAAAAAAAATATCAGACATCCTCTTTTACATTTTTTCTGTG
>NW_010110308.1:0-23661 GCF_000699245.1 Pterocles gutturalis | reverse complement strand
TAGGGAAAGCTATGAAAAGTTGATAACAGATCTACGTTAGATTCTTAAGTTTTGCAGTTAACTTCCTGACCAAATAGACTGCACTGCTGCTACTCATCACCAGATGCATAAGGGAAAGAAATACCACAAGTTTCCACTGCAATACAGTGCGATGCATATGTGGACGCATCTTCTCTGCAGATGTTTGTCCTTCTGGGAAGAATGTCAGTAAGGTTCTGGTGTACCACCACAGCCCTTTCCTGACATCTCTGATAGGGAAAGCAGCCACTACCTGAAGAACGTGAGGTTCGTTCTTCTCTTTCCTTTGGACAGCATACCGAGGAGGTCATCTGTGATGGTTTGAAGATCACCTCAGCTCTAATGGCAGGAAGAAGAGTAATGACTGATATGATTTAACTGTTTCCTTCAGATGTAGGGTGTTGCCTCCTTGGATGGCAAATATACTGTCAATTTTTAAAAGTGGTTTAATTTACCTCGTTGTTACCCTGAAGTAGGATCCTCTAGAACAAGAGTCTAACTTGGAACTAGAATAGCCTCAAGGCTAGACTGGTCTTTCGCCTCAACCACTTCTGTCTGAGGGTAGCCTGTAAGTACCTCCTGTAAGAGTGCCAGCAGACTGCTTCTAAGCATGTAGTGAATACAATATTGAAATAATTTTAAAATACTCTGATTCCTGTTTCCTCTGTGGTAATACGCCTCTTGATTGCAACTGTAGTCTGCAGTCATCTTGGCTAGGCTTCCTCATTGACATCAAAGCACTGGTCTCAAACTATTTTTCCCTTTCGATGAACTAAGCTTTTTACAACCTCTCTTTCTAATAGTCATAATCAGAGAATTCAATACTTTGTGGTAGTGCAGCCATAGCTATGCAGGATTTAGCCTCATATATGCTTTATAGCAAAAAACTTTCTATCTATTCTGATTGTACTTATTTATTTCTTCAGCAAAATTCAGAATTGGCTCAACCATGTCCTTTCTGCAATCACGATTGCTCACCAAATCGAGGAGGTTGATCAAGCCTGAAAAAATTCTTAGAATTATTACATTCCTGCATAATCCAGAACCAGGAAAAGTTCCACTACTTGGGAATCTTTTAAACTAACAAGAAAACTAAAGCCACACTATCCTTTCCTGGGACTGTTCCTTATAGTCCTACAACCCACGAAGTACGTAAACTTCACGGCTCAATAATTACATGTCCAAAAATGTCTAAGTTACCTTCTTTCTCATTTTTTTCTGTCATATTATATAGTTTATGGCATTTTATGCAATATGCAGATTTGTTTGCACATGGCAGATGGAATTTGATGCAGAAGATTAGATTTAGAGATATCTGAGCAGTTACCTTATCAAAACTCCTGTGAGACTGACGGGGTTTTACAGAAGACAAAGAAAAGCTTCATTTTGAAAAGGATTAATACATAAAACTCTACAAATCTCCCAGCCCCTGAAAGTCATACTGTTAACAAAAAGATCTTTAGGATAAAATGACAACAATAATACTTCTCTCTTTTTTTAAAGTTCATTATTTAACATGAGCAATCATAAAACTTGAAAGGAGCTTTGGGAAATACAAGTTTAAGTACCTTGGAGCCAATGAGCTGAAAACATTTTATGCAGTGGCCGCAAAAGTCTCAACTCAGGCATACAAATTGTCTAAAATACACATTAAATAAGTGCTCTAAGTAGCCATATCCAGAGCAAGAATTACAAGTTAGCTGAATCCAGGCAGAATGTGTAAGATTATGGATGAAGCACTCTGTAAGGTGTAAGAATCAATGAGTTAAGCAGTTAATGTACTGTTGGCCTCATGAATATGCAGTCTCGTCTGAAGAGGAGACTAGGAAGAGGGTGGATCAGATAAACTCGATAGAGAGAGAAATTTGCTAGGAATTATACACTCTGATATACTGAACAATAGAAATGAATAATGTACTACTCAGGCAATGAAGACAACTGATAGTGTAGTAGCAAAAACCTGGTCTAATTGAGTAAGTATTAAAACAAGGCTTGTTGGAGAGAAATGAATGGCAAGAGATAATAAGCAGCACAAAAATAAAAAGCTAAGGAATAGTAAGGAAGTATGAAGCATTATCTGAGCTGATCGTAAAACATGGCTAAGTGATAAAAGGGTCATCTGGCATGCTGAGAAGGCAAAAAGTGACCTGAGAACAGGAAGCTAATGAGTACCATAGATCACACAGGATAAGAAGATAAATGGAGGGGTGATAATACAGGCAGCTAGGGAAAGCATTAGCATAAAGAGGTGATAATAGTATGCAATTGGGAAAGGAGACTGTAAAAATCTAAAGATAAATCTGATAATAAACAAGTACCAATATACTCGACTGCCAAAAAAAAAAAAAAAGGAAAGATAAATCCTTGTATGTGCACAGACTTCAAAGAACTCAAGTATCTTGTGAAGATTACAATGGGTCAAATTCAATACCATAAATGGGTAAGTCTGGTATTGATTTAAGCAGAAACAGGTCCTTATATGAGCAGCATCTCAGTGAGAAGCCACACGTCAAAAAGAAGCCACAGCTGGTTGATGCCTCTGGGAATATGAAGACTCCTTTGCAGACGGGGCCAGGTGTGATCTCAGCTGTTCTGCAGCCACCCCAGATAGAACCCTGTTCATTCTGTGTCACAGCTGTGGTAGCTGAATCTAAAATTGCATGCTAAAAGACCAGCTAGTTAAAACTGTTAAGTCCTTGCTATATTTTGAATGTTTGAAAGTCATTGCAGCAAACTTGCTGTGTAAAAATTCTTCATAGAATATTAAAAGTGACATACCTTACAGAAGAAATCCAGATTAAAAAAAAATCACTGCAACCCACCTATCTCCACATTCCAATAAACAAATGATGAATCCGTCTCCAAAGAGAGACAAATGAATCATGTCCAAAAAAAAAACCTACAAAAAAACACCAAAACCACAATCCCCAAACACAACCCATCGGAAACAGTCACTTAAGCCTGAATCAAACACTGAAGTTTAGGAACTTGTCTTCTGAAGTTTAATTTCCTCACATACGCACGCCACCTGAGACTGAAATTCAAGGATAAATAAATAAAACCCTCAACTACCACTTAGTGCTGTCTCACGACATCTGCGCTGAATAAACCTCCCAAAAACTTATTCTTGCAACCCATCTCTGTGGGTTCATTAACATTATTGGTTTTTTTTGTTGGATTAGGGGAAACATCACATCCAGTCAGCGATGAAATTATCCTTCCTGCTTTCACAGTATATATAGAGAAGAGAACAGAGTGAGTTAAATTTAAGCGTTTCTTCTAAATCCATTTCAGATGATTCAACTCACAAAGACTGATAATGAAAGATAAACGTGTTGGTTGAGAAGAAACTAGAAACTTTTTTTACTAAGGCAAACCATATATTTCTGTACTGTAGCCCCTGATATTCAAAGTAAAAAGGACAGGATTTCAGGAAAAATTCACCTATTCCACAGTTCATAACTGAATCACACCCAAGGGTTCTCAGAAAGGCAGAGAAGACATGGGCACAGGCTGCAACAACTACCCCAGCCCATGGCTTCCACACGCTGGCCAACAGAGGCCATGAATTCCATATACTGATTTAGAAATTTGGCTGCATAGAAACGCACAGGAATTCAGGAGTGGAGGACTTCTGAGTTATCAGCACTGCTCTGATTCTGCTTCCTTTTGACAACAAGTTTAAGACCTTTGCTACTGAAATGACAGCAAAATTCAAAATAATTTTGATGGAGAAAAGGTAGGTCAAACACTGTGTGTGTTTGAAACTAGCCCTTCTAAAAATGCTTTACTAAGCTTTTTATCATTTTGTAGATCATTGTTTAAGAATATAACCATACAGGTAAGAATATTTTGTCCCTTAGAGGAAGAACTTGATCACGTGTAGCCAGCGATTTGAAGAATAAAGGGAGTCACACTAAGGCAGGAGAGCTACTCCAGCAATAATTCTGGTTTTTGTTTTCTCAGGTGCCCAGAGATCCTAGGTACAACTGCCATGCATTCTGGTACAGTTTGCTATTCACTAATTACTCATCTTTTACAACAGCTGTAATGCACTCCAAGGGTTATGCTTTCTCACATGTAGGTTGAGATTCTAAAGGTCAGACTTTTGTTTCGCAGGAAACCTTAGCAAATATAAAGAATGTTATTTCATTGAACAAATATCCCGGCGTGTGAATGCGTGCATATATACAGGTTAACTCTTGAGATAAATCTAAAGATGGGCTTTTGTTACATTTTGTATTACTGTAGCCTCTAAGTATCCAGAAAGAGATTGTAATCCTATTGCAACAAACCTTTTTAAATAATGTGAACTTCCTTGGCCCTGGATGAGCTTCAAATCTAAATAAAGACAAGTAAAAGGTGGAAAGGGAATGTGGAAAATTGTAAAATGCTGGTGAGAGGAGATAAGAAGGACTTTACCACTTCTACTTCACTACCTAAAAATACGGTTTAAATTCAAAGCTACCATATCCTTTATAATCAACGGGTAGAGAGAAGCAAATCACATCTGAAGTAGATGTTGTAGGTACAAATGGACTGTCCTCTTGAAGTACTTGGGTGATTACTTCAGAGACACCTAGTGTTTACATTCCCCTTCGCTAAAGATGAATTTAGCCCCAGCTGCCCAGAATCCTAAACCAATGCCCTACCAGTTGGATCATTCAGCTTCTCCACACGACGTTTCTTTAATTTTATGCAGTTAGGATAAGATGATAAGGGTTTTGTGAGAGCGAGTTCACTCAGGTTGTTCCTTTAGGTATGAACAAACTGGCTAAATGTTATATCCAATGATATTCAGCTAGTGCTGTGGTATGGATAATCTGCACAGTTGACTGATTATTTTGCTAGACTGACAAAGGATATTTCTCATCCTCAGACAGACCAATTCCACTGAACATGCTCCAGAAATTTTTTGTAGAAACATCGTGTACAAGGACATCAGTATACTTTATTTTTATTTACATTATTAAACCCATATTTAATACTAGAAATTCCTGGCTGGTGATGCATGCCAGCTAATACACAGGATTATTTCTGAGTGTTGAATCTGATATGACCCATCAAAACTATTAAAGTCTCATTGATATCACTATAATCAGCATCCAGGATTAGTAATGAGTCTAAGGAAGAGATGAACAATTAGAACTTAAGGCACATATGCATCCCTGGATTTCAAATCATGTTTTTGGGGCTATTTTGCTGAACAGAAATCAGACTGATTCTGATACAGAATCAGACTGATCTTCACCATCACAGCTGTAAGAATCCGATGATCAACAAGCAATAATGTAGGGGGAAAAAAGGGGGAATGGATGTTGAGAATAGCTTTATGGGCCATTGACCTGAAAACTAAAGGCTGTGAGAGCAATGAGCTGATGGATATTTTCCCATTTTCCAACTTCACAGAGATTGCATTGCTTTGTTTTTTTAATTGGAAATTGGGTGTATTTTTCTGCTCTTAGGGTATACACCAGTATGCGTCAGACAAGGCAGAAGAGGTAAAATGATAATGACCTTGAAGGTACAACTTTTAGATGTAGCTCTTTTCCACTGTAATGACTCTTACAGAAAGTGCAGACAATAGTATTTAATCATTCAGCCCCATTACCCATATAAAAGTGATGGCAACTTCTAAAGCAGTTCCCTTCAAAATGAAGCATCAGGAAAAGGATTTGCATGCAAGAGAAGACAGACGCTGATGTAGCACTGGAAAAGTCAGAAGTCGTCTACTCTCCAGAGGTAAATTCATAAAGATTGCCCTTCAGTAAACAGAGCAGTAAAATGCTCTAACTCTGCCAATTTCTCACATTTGTGCTGTGAGTGACAGAAACTGATGAGATGTGTTTGGTAGTTAGGGAATTTACTAGGTTTATGAGCATTTGATGCTAAATGTCCTAAACATTGGCAATGCCATGTCCTTCTGTGTGATCTTGTCATGAGTATGAAGGTGTCTGGATCATCCAATATTCATGTCCCACCCGGTCATATTTTAGAGTTTTTCTCCACTAGTGAAAGCAAAACACTCCACAGGAACCTAGGGAAAACAAAAAATAATCCAGTCTTTCAGTTTTAATTACTGAAATTACTAAGCTTACTTTCCTAGACCAGATAGCCAGGGCTAGTCTGTTCATGCAGTGCATTAAGACTTCTGTTTTTGACAGAAAGAGAAAGAAAATTAAAAAAAAAAAAAAGGCAAAAAAAAGGGACGATTTGCAAACACTTTAAGTAAGGTGCCAACATTGTTAGCATTGAGTTTTTTATATCCAGTGCCTCCAGAAGTTTTAAGAGGATTTTTTCAAAGGGAAAGCTGTTTCAGGAAAAGAGAGGTGAGTACAATCAAAGCATTCAAATCTGCATGTTCTATCTATAACTAATAGGAAAAGGACCTGGCACTCCTGCCCTTCTAACCACTACTGCTCTTCAACCTGTAGCTATGGAAATACATTTGTTTAAGTTGAGCACAAAAGTGATAATTACTTATTACAGTGGTAGGCAATAATGTATAAAAATCATTAAGTGGCAGTCAGTTTCTTAACTTTATTTGTTAGACAGGGATAGTCAAGCCTTATTTTTTACTGCTAAGTGGTGGGCAGAGGAAGAAGGGGAAAAAAAGTGGTTTTGCATCCAAGATTGTTACTGAGATTCTTACTGGTGGCAACTGGAAGAAGGAACAATTGCTTCACAAGCAAAACCCCAGCCGAAGACAGTATGATCCTCAGATTTGTAGGCACTTCAGGCATTGTCAATGAACACTGAGTCCAAACTCGCTAGCAGATGCCTACCAATCAAGCTATAAGAAGCAAGCCCTGTAGCTGGAATAATAAATACATTAAAGAAATTGCCACCTATACATAAGAAGGAATCCAGACAGTCTCCAACATAGAAATCCCCACCTTCCTCACTGCTGAAAGGCATGTCGTAGTTAGTTATACTACGCTTGTCATTTTTGCCTCGTTCCCTCCCTGAGCAGGAGTGTTGACCAAGGTGAGCAACACGAGTTGACACTGTTAAGGCTGCTGGAAACTCTCATCTGATCCAGGAATATAAGTCTTCAAACACCGTTCTCTCATTTTTCTCTTCAAATTGTGGCTTTTTACGTGGGTTTGAATTCACATTTATTAAAATGTTCAGAACAGGTGAACAGAAAACACACAGTGATGAAACATTCCATTGCAGCTGTTGGCTCAATGTCAGGTCAGCTATTAAACTGCAAGGAGATAATCAGTACAGCTCCAGCATCTCAATGAAAAAAGTGGTATCTGCTACAGATTTTCACTTCTGTGATCCCAGTGAGACAGAAGAAATTTAACTAAGGGTTAATCTTGATCCTTTCATCCCCGTCCCATTTTTTAATTCCTTTGAAATATGAAACTATTAGTCTTTTTCAAGTTTAAGGCCAGACACTACTCCCAGGAGTTGACCTCCACGTCTGTCCTTTCATGTAACTTTGGAACACTCCAACTATTATGTCATCATTTTTCTACTTCCTTTTCCACATGCACTTGATATTCTATTACGGTGTGGTTGAAAGACATTTGTGAAGTAATGTCACTATTCTAATGAAGTCTGCAGATTCTCCCTTCGAGAAAGATCACTTCTGCAGCTGAACCATCCTAGTGCCAGACGCAACACAGCACTAACCTCCTAGGAAACATGGTAAGATGTTAGCTTCTGTCTCTCCTCAGAATGTATTTTTTATTTTAAATCATCCCATACGCAAGATGGTACTTTTCAGATACCCAATAACAACCTCTCCTTACTAAACATGTTTGGTTTGTCTTGTCCCTCATGTCTTCTCTCGGATGGGTCTGCACAACAAGACATCAGTCTGAAGCTATTATTTTATGTTTGGAAGCCAGATGTTAGACAGAAAGTGATGCTAATAAATATAATTGAAAAGAAGTTTAGGTGTTTCAATGAATTATTTTTTATTATTTATTTTGCCACAAAAATAGCAAGAAATAACACACAGCCTATGTATTTAGACATTTGGTAGCTCTTCTAAGATGCGAAGAGGATATGATATCGGCAACCTCAGCAAATCCAGCCTTCCAGTTAGAGTAGGATTGCTGAATATCCCATAAGACCTCAAAATACCTATATAAAAAGAATCCAGGTTCCTTCAGAACAAAACTAAAAATGGAACGTATTTGGAGTTTATCCAGGTGCCCAGCAACGTTAGTGAGAGTAACAACGTATGACCTCGCTGTTTATACGGTTTAGCATGATGCGGGCTAAGCAGGACAGCTCACAGAGTGACTGAGGTAACAGCTCAGCTAGGTACCACTTTGTCAAACAGAACATGATGCAGTCCAGCAAAACCTTCATCACAGTTTGACCCAACTGGATTTCACATTGCCTCACATTTGCTTCAGCACTTTTCAATCTCGTGTCATACAACCCAAGAGACTGGGTTGTCATGATCACAGGGCTAATTCCCTGTCACCACACTGCTACTGGGCACAAAAGAGAATTTTAACATTAAGCTGGACTTCACATTGGTGGTCAGGGCCAGTTTAGCTATCCCAAACACTCAGACAACTGGAAAGTGGAAGAAAAAGATGCTATGGGCCTTAGAGTTTGGAGTTATGGGACTTCTGCACTGCTTGCTGCCTACACAATGTTAACTCCAAAATAAGACTCTCACAAGCAGCATAGCTTAGGTTTGCGAGCAGTAGGACTAAATTTCAATCCTTTGAAACAAAGCAACACTAGCAACCTGAGACAACTATCTCATAACATCAAACCTTGCCTGATTTGAGCCAGCATCAGGGTGAAGAGACCAGTTTCCCTCACAATGTCATCTAGAAACCTTTTTTTCCCTCCCTTCATCTTAATACATGACATTTATATATTACATGCCCTTTGGGCCAGAATCCTGCTAGGTCTTTACAGCAAAGGCAGGAAAACTCTGTAATACACAGTTTAAAGGATTTTTCATACCCTTTACCAGGGCAAGAAACCATTCATAGTAAATACTGAACTCCACAAGTAAAGAGAAAGCTCAACCTATGATCAGTTGTCCATTAAAAACAAATGAAAGGGGGTAATTTTGGCTACCAATCCTCCCTGAAAGCTGTGATGACAACAGCCTTGTGCTTCTGCATGTTGAGAGGAAGCAAGAACGTTGCCAGCAAACCACTGACAGCTGCTCTGCAGGGAATGTTCCTGCAGTGTGGGAAGGAGCACGCGATTGTATCGGTAGGCATTTGTATTCTCCCTTACTGATGTTTATGACTCTCCCCCCACACTGCATGGCTTCAAACATTTATAAACAGTTTTACAAGAGAAAATCATGTGCATATATGTGAATATATGCACTTAAAGTTGTGTTTTCTATTGAGGGTGAAAGCATTACAGAAGAATTTTCTTTCTTGCAGAGATGAAAATGACAGGTCATGTCTACATTTCAGTTCCTCTTCCCTCTACCCTATTCATACTGTAATATTAATTTACAGCGATAAAGAAGCATATACTAAACCACTCTATGACATATACTAGCTTCCATGCATTAACTTCTGCTTTTTTATTCAGAAATGTATTAGCAGAAGGCATTACCATTCCTTACTCTTTGTTGCTGTGAGACGAGCTGCTTATTTGCTTCAAGTCAAACTTTAAACCTTCTTCTCCCAGGAACTAAATTGCTCAATCTGATTGTTTTACTAGGTTTAGTTTTTTGCCTCATGTTCCCTTCAATAAGTAATTGCATAAAGTAACCTGCTTGCATGTTCACTTCGCTAATGTGCGTTTTTCTGTTCGCACTACAAAGCATCATTTCACTGAATGATGTGAGAATTAGGAAGAAATGTTTCACTGTGTGGGTGGTGAGGCAGTGGCCCAGGGTGCCCAGAGAAGCTGTGGATGCCCCATCCCTGGAGGGGTTCAAGGCCAGGCTGGATGAGGCTTTGGGCAACCTGAGCTAGTGGGAGGTGTCCCTGCCCATGGCAGGGGGGTGGAACTAGATGATCTTTAAGGTCCTTCACTTCAGTTTGGCTTTCCCCTTTGACATGAGTTTTCCCCTTAATTCCTCTTCCATCTCCCCTCCATCAAACCCCAACAAAACAAGGTGGCATAACTGGAGGCACCAGCTGTCAGGTGGATGCAGAGTAAGGTCTTATTCCCCTTGTAATAGACCATGGATACAATTCACTTAAATTCAGTAAACAAAGATGCAGTGTCAAAGCTGCCACTATCATCAGATCTCATGAGCGAGTGGGGCTACTATAGTTTAGTGAGCTACTCAGTCAGCTATGGGTCAATTTATCACTTTAGGGTTTGTACTTTGACATCGTTGACTTGGTCTCTGGTGGCTATAATGTAAGCTTTGATACTGTATTGTGGATGCCTACTATTCAATGTCAATCTGCAAAGCAAATTCATATGCTTCACATACATTATCATCACTTAGTGCCTTTACCCTGTTAGCAATGCAGTGAATAGCACCAACACTAGTTATGATTACAGTGATCATATTTTCTTCTGAAGGTACGCTAAAAACCAGAAAGCTACGTAACACTGTATTTTCAGTTGTTTTTTTCCCCTCCATACAACAGCAAAGATTTTGCAAAAAGATGCTTGTGAAATACAAGCCCAACAAAATAACCGAAAAAAAATTAAAAACTGCAATAGATACATCTCATAACTGTTCCACTGTTCCACTGCTAAAAAAGATCATAATTTTAAAAAGTCAAAGCATGAAAAATCATGTGTGTGTACCCAATTACTAGGATGACACTGGTGCCTACAATGGAACTCTGCAAAGCAGTGTGTTCTAAATGCACAGCCTGGTGTTGGAAATACCGAAGCATCCAGCTGAATAATAACCTAAGCACAGAAGCTCAGTTATCAGTTGATGGCATGCATACTGCCATCATTCAAATCAAAACGTGACACTGGGAAATCAACACAGGAGGTACAAAAATCCTCACGAACCAACATGAAATTCATTATTATCTGTTGTGCATGTTGGTGTAGAACTGTTATACCACGTAAAGGAAAGATTGTCTTCTACTAGAGAATTTTTTTTTCAGAAACATACACATAGAGAAAATATGACGCAGCCTAAAATCCACAGTTTAATGATACAGTGACAGTGGAAATGTTGCTTACCCTAGATTCCACATGAAACAAGTATTCCAGGCAGATATTAGCCTACTATTCATGAATAACACCTTTTGACAGTACTCGCTCATGTATGGGTTCGAATGCACCTCGCCGACCCATCGCTATGCACAACCAAAGGGTTAGCAGGACGAACAACCCGCCTTCAATAATTTACAGCACTGCATGTTTTGATTCTGGATTCTCTAGCTGCTAATGTGTTTCTCAGTGGGGTAGAATGGATGTTCTCAGTTTGCTGAACTGTAAAATCAAATAGATTATGATATGTGTGTATGAAAAATTAGAGGTATCAAAATTTGGGTTTTTACATGTGCACTGCAGAATCTTATTACATTTTAGCAGACAATACATTATGCTATTGTATCTAAACACTAAGGTTGTTAAAGATTTTTTTCTAAATGCTGCAAAGTTTTGAACTCTTTACCACAACACTTTTCTTGGGGGAAAGAAAGAAAGAAAAAAAAAAAAGCAGCAAACTAAAAACCCCACACATTCTTTTTAAAGTACTGGTTTTGGAAATGATATTTCACAACAGTTTGGGATATAGTGAATTCAAAGTAGGAGAAAAGGAGGTAGAGCAGGAACGATCCCTTAACGCCCCCCTCTCTCTCAGTAAAAATCTCAGTACCTTTCAAATCTTTAAACAGTATACACACCCTGCATAATTCCATTTCCAGAGGCACCATTTATGTCGAAGAGTTGAAAAAAATTATTTCCGTAAGACTTCATAATCTAAACGGAACTATAATTGTATTGTCAAAGTACTTGCAGAGTACACAATGCATAAAGAATGAAACATAAGGTTAAGGATCATATTTCCTCAAGCTGTTAAAAAGCAGAAAATTAATTAAGTGCCTCAGCTATTCCTACAAGGTAAAGGAGGGCACAAAACCAATTTATCAATCTTACCCTCATTTTACACTTTTAGCAGATCAACATCTTCCTCCAATATTGGTTTTGGTTCTTGTCAGGATTTCCAGAATGTCACAGATAAGTTTATCCAAGTTATTATCAGAAATCTTAGTGTTCCCATAAAACTAGTGTTCTGTTGTAACATTAATAGAAAACTGTCCGTTACTTACAATACAGATGAATATTCACAGAGGACTCGGATCACCAGTTACCCTTCCTCCATGTTTTACAACCACGTTTTCATGGGACTTTGAACGGTTTTACTGTGGTTTTTTCATGTATTATTTACAGATTTTTATCTACCACTGGGGGGAAAAAATATAAATCCCATTTCTACAGATAGTTTAGTAATAACAAAATGTATTTCTTTGACTTCTTTGGATATCAGAGAGTTTGGTTTATTCCTAGAAGTAAATAGCCTAAATAGCAGAAGAGACCTGAAATCACTTTTTACCATGGAGTAACACTGAAGACATCTGGAAGCAATGGGGAACAGTGAAAATCTGCACAGAAGCTCAGTGCTCATCTCCCTCTGCCCCCTCACGCCTCTGATACAAGGCAGCTGTAAAACAGTTATTTGGGAATTCCAAGCAACACCTAGAGTTTGAGAAGAAAACCTTAAAAAGCTCAATAGAGACAGATACATCAGTAGCAGCTCCAACAGAGGAAGAGACGGGATGTTTTTATCGTTGGCGGCAGAAACACACAGAGATGCAGGTCTCTGCATGGAGGTCAAGACATGATTCACATTCATGCTGTGCGAACATATCTATAGACAGTTTACAGTTTGTTAGTGTGCCTTGTAAGCAGCCAGCTTGTGTAAGCATACAAGATACTCCTTTTATTTTTTATTACTGATGCAGGATATCTGCATCAGGGATGTTTGTGTCACCTGGAAGTCACATACCAATATACATCCAGACAGAGGAATAATCTGAGAAGCAAGGAATCTTCTCCCCCTGAAGTTTTTGGTCTTAACTACCCTGAAGACAGATGGAAGTGATGGGAAGTGACAGTAACAGAAGTTTCTTTTGAGCAGTTCTTAAACTAGTGACTTTTTTCTACTTCCTGGTGTACTAGTCTGAGTTATTTTCATGGTCCTATTGCTTTCTGGTCTCTCCAGTCTCTTCTCTTGATAGCCAACACAATTCCCTTTGCTGTGTCGCTGTGTCTGATCAATACTGAAACAGATTAATAAAAGTCATCCAGCTTTTGATTACTAATGTGCTTTTTTCTCTGCAGTTTGCACAGTTTAAAGATGCTGTCCTTGAGGGAGGAGCTCAGACACTAGACAAAGCAAACTGGTCAGCTCGGACAAAAGCTTCAGTCTGCAAAGTATGTTACCTTTAAAAGATACTTTCTAAGAATAATTTGAGAAAAAAAAATCCCCAATAGCAGCCTGTAGACTTGTACAGATTAAGAAATTTAAAATTTGTGCCATGGAGTTGTGGGAACTCCCACTGTGGCATGTGGGCAACCCAATGAATTACCGCAGCGTTGAGATTCCAGAGTGTGCGCTGGTGAAATGCGAACTCCTGTCACATTCATTTAAAAAACCTCAGCGAGCAGCGTGCTGCATTTTGATAATCGCATCTGAAATGTCACAGTGTGGGCAACTGCCCTGTAATACATCACTTTTCTGTTTAGTCAGAAAGTGATAAAAAGGGCAGAGGAAAAGAATAGATGATATGCTTCATTTTTAACACTTCTTTATGGAGGAAAAAGAACCTGTAAGGCCCTCCAAGCCATCTGTTATCTGTACATGTCAAATTGTTACAGATGAGAGACAGTTTGCTTTTTAATACCAGAAGAAATTTATAGGAATTTCCAGCAAAGTTCGGTTCAAAGCAGATGGTAGTATCCATAATGCACCTGTTTTAATGTTCAGCACTCATTACTTTGTGGATTTAATAGTCAGACCATTATTAGTCTTTTCAGCCGCAAGATATTCATCAGATGTGTTTTAACGAAAGCTGTGCAAGTCCAAATGATTCCATTTTGAATGAAAACAAATTACACATTTTACTTAACAAACGAATGAAATTAGAATGTTTTAGGCTTTTAGATAATAGTACAATTTTCTTCAAGTAGCATACAATTCATACTGGAAAAGGAAAATACTTCTTTTTACGTGTAAATAATTGTTATATTACATATTCAGCAAAGTTAACACATTCAGCTTTTCTAATTCATTAACAAAATTCATCCAGATTAGAACACAAGCACGTTTAGAAACTATAAAACTTGAATTTAGGAAACACTACCAAGTTGAAATTCACATGACCAACTTTCAGACGAATTGTCTCGTTTGTAATTAATAGATTATTTGTTTTCATTCCGTTTCTATTCACTGCCCTGTTGTTTTTATGTTTGGCTTTCCAGAGAGAAGATATAAGTGCCACTGAAGAGTTTTTATGTGTAACCAAAACACCCACAAACCTATCAGTCTTTGTTGAGGGTAAACAAATCTGATAGACTTCAGGACTGGAGAGGTCTCCTTCCCAGGCTGCTAGAGCCAGACTGGTGGAGCCTGAGAGCCAGGGGATTCCTCTCATCGCTGTCTGCTGGATGAGGCTCCTCTCATTTGCATTTTGAGGTCTAGCAAGCAAGGCTGAGCACATCCTCCAAAGATGCAAAAAAAAAAAAATATGCATAAAATACACGTGGCCAAGGACACAATTGATACAGACCAAGAACTGTGCTTTTACAGACACTCACATTGCCATAAGATGCTGAAACACACACATGAGCAACACAGCCTGACCCTGGTCCTCCTCTCCAGCTGATCAAGACTGCAGCTGGCTAGAAGAGCATCATAGTCACATTCATGGATTCCTAGAATACCAGCACAGACTTCTAAATCTGTCCACAATCCCATGGACCAGGAAGGCACGGACCCAGGCCCCCTTTCCCAGTTACCATCTCAGACCTCAGGTCTTTCCAGGGAAGTCTCCTCTTCTCACTGGCTAGACCAGCTTGAAGTTTGGTATCAGAACATAAACACACGCGCACCCCACCCAGGTCTCTCCAGGAGCCAGTCTTAGGCGTGATCTGTACAACAGCATGGACACCACCGTGCACTCAGTTGCTGGGCATCCAGATCTCATCCTGCTCCCTGGTTAGTCCAACCTCAGGTTGACTTAGCGCATCAAGGACATAAAAAACCACACATGTACACAAAATAAAAAGCATACAAACACCAAAAATACTTAGCAATAATTATTACTTAAATAAGCAGATAGGGCAGACTCTGGTGATCAGGCATAGGTCTCAGCCAGAAAAGCACAGTGACCAGTAACTTGCTTACATGCAACCAGTCCCTTCTGTCACTCTCCATTTTCCCATGCCCATACTCCTATCCAGCCTTCTCTGCCCCTCTGTCCTTCCAAATTAGCAACCCTGCCATAATGAGTTCTCTCCCATTGGTCCTACTTTTGCTGCATCCATACCCAAAATCCTCATTTACTTACCTAGGTGATCTTGGCATTAAATGGTATTACAAATATAGTTATCTTTGTTATCAGTCCTTTTTAATTCCCATTTAATCCTCTGAAGTTTTTCCGTTTCTCTCAAAACTCTCCTTTAACTGACAAAGAGATCCGTCCATTCCTCATGGCACTATCTGTAGCTTTGATAAACATCTCACACTTCAATAGAACTGGTATGTTCATAAAGCAAACAAGAACCATTTGTAGAAAGAAGACAAGTCAATGCTTGACGGTTAAGGTTGTTTCAGTTCCTTTCTTACAACTCTTCAGGTTACTGTAAAAAACGGTTACAGCTTCTATTGAGATCTAGTGCATATAACAAGAACTATAAAAATACCTTTTGGATTGGAAAATATTTTTAGCCCAAAACTGAGCACTGGCACAGGTTGCCCAGGGAGGTTGTGGAGTCTCCCTCCCTGGAGACATTCAAAAGCCATCTGGACACAGTCCTGGGCAACTGGCTGTAGGTGGCCCTGCTTGAGCAGGGGGCTTGGACCAGATGACCTCCAGAGGTCCTTTTCAACCTCAACTGCTTTGTGATTCTGTGATTGATTTGACATAATGTACTACTGTACTTGAATTTCTCATCTCTTGACAGTATTACCTGAACAAGAGAAAAAATAAGAAATGTTAGACTTACTTATATATTAGAAAATTTCCAAAGGTTTCCAGCTTTAAATCTGTCATTAAACACTAGGTTCTTTCTGTACCTTAGATTAATGGTATTCTTAAATGCATTTAAACTGAAATCAGGTTAACTTTATAAAATATTTTAAATTAAATGCAACACTTGGCATAGATATCACCATGAAGTAAAAAAGTTTGTAACTGAAAATATTACTGTGATGCTAACAAATCTTATTATCAGTGACTATCCCAACTTATCCCTCCTTTAATACAGGACAAGTTGTCCTCTAAAATATTATCTGTCCGTTGATTGAAGATGATGTCCAGAAAACTAACTCAGTATTTTAACCTTTAGATAGCTACTCCATTGTGTAGCAAGATTACTTCTCTCCTTAGAATAGAAAGTTGCCTTGTACCTGTGTATTACCTATTCACACCTCTCTCTTCTTCAAGCACTTTCCTGCTCCTCACCTGTAATTACTTTGTCAAGTGCCTTTCTGATAGAAACCACCACCGAACTGGTTCCTTATCAGTCAACCCCCTCCACACTGTCTCACACAATGGGCTGTAGGTGTTATCTCCTTCTGTAAACTCTTTCAGCCCCGAAATCCACTTACACTTTACTTGTAAAATCCTGGGGCATTTTATGCATGCACATATGCTTAGAAATCATAAAAGCTTAAAAAAAAAGTAATTGGAGAGGGTTTAAGAGGTGGTAATTCATAAGAAAGAGCTCCCACAGACCAACAAAACCCCCTTCTAACACCGTGAGTTGAGGGTTCTGAATCTCTCCAGCAGGCAGCCACTCCTTTGGCAAAGTGGTGTTAGCATCTGCAATAATTTCTGTTACTGGACATAGATAACTCATTCAGCAGTTGCAAAGATGCATACTTTCCAGACTCTATGGTATTTTAGAAATGGTTCAAATATTTCTTTTAACTGCCCTAGACAACAATTAATTGTCTGCCCTTCCTTCATATAACATCCCCACATACGGGAGTGTGGACTGGAACCAGGCAGGAGGGTACACATTTTCATGAATATTTAAGGTCAACATTCCAATTTGACATCATGAGACCAACGTTCTGTCTTTATTTGATATCACAGAATGAAATGTTGTATCCAATTTAACTTTTACATTAGATTAAAACTTAAGAAAATTTTGCACACAAACCCAGGAAGAAATCGTTAGAGCTGTATAAAACAGGTGGAGAGGCACACAGTAGGTGGTTACAATACCACAGTAATGTCTCTAAACCATTCTGTTCCTGCACAAGAATGCTTACTAGCTATACTTAGAAAAAAATAATAAAACAAATAATTTTGTCCTTCTGTTAGCAAGGAAAGACATCCATTCCACCACCTTGAGCAATTGTGAAGGAGCTGTAAGGAATAGTTAGCAGTTCATTTTCAGCATCATACCTGGTGGTTTCCATTACTTATACTGTTATTGCTCTCAGGAGATGCATAACTGGTTGTCTAATTGGTTAGGCAACGTCTTTAAGAATTACTTATTAAGCAGAAAACACACTAGGAGTAATTCTATGCTTACAAAAACCAATATGAAAATATTTAAAAAAAAAAAAAAAGGCAATTACATAACTGTCTCCAAATTGCCAGCATTAGTTATTCCCATCAGAAAGCTTTTTCTTTCATTAAAATGCTCTGAAAAGTGTTTGCACCTCGAATTACTGTCTATTAAATGACAGTAGAATGTCTGGTGGAAGAAGAAGGAGAATTTAGGGCTGGAGGGACCTGCATTCAGACTTCTCCTGCACTACGGGTATCCACTGGTACCTCTGGCAAATCATACGATGAACACCAACATGGAGCATTTTGCAAAAATGTTGAACTAGCTCAAATAATCTAAAACATAGCGCTGTACACTGACAATTCAAACCCTGTTTCGTAGCTGCGTAGTGACAGATAGGAGTAACTTGTTATTGAGGTTATACTGCTTATAACACCTGCATGGGCTCACATAAATCCCACACGTGGACATAACCACTGTGTGCCTGACATGTCACTGTAAAAATAATTTTTTTTCTTTAGATGAATGATAGTGCAAGGACAAACAAAAAAGCACTCGAAAGTATTCAGTGAATAACAGTGGGGACATAAACACAGTTAGACTACACGACTTTTATTTTTAACAGGACCTATTTACAAAGACCATTGGTGACTGTTTTTTAAAAAACACATCCTTCCTTATCTAAACTATGAACTCCAACACAAGCCACAGAAAATCAGCAATACATTCCTCACACAAAGCTATATTATCTGCGGTTAAATGAAAGCATGCATTTTATGGAAACAAACTAGACTCTCCTAATAACCTTGCAAACAATGAGTGTCAAGAGTCCCATACTCTGACCAGGTTCTTTTAGATACTCCATACACGAAGGATGCAAAGTTTAACAGAAAATTTACTTATTTGAAGACAGTTGATGTTACATGAGATTTCTGATGTAGCACATTGATACAAAATATACCAAACCCACAATACCAATGTAAGTTGCAATTGCTATATATTGCAAAGTGTAACATTTACACAGTTTGATCATGATACCAAGGTGGTTACTATTACCAGTCTCTAGAATATGCTCTCAAAGAGTCAGATTCTCATACATCCCAGGCTAACACAGCATTTCACCAAAAGTTCCTGCAGGAGTTAAACCTCAGTATAGTATTAAACTATAAACCTTGGCAAAGGTTTTGTAATAAGAAGGGAATGGTTGGTGTGTTTTGCAGTGAAGCATTCACTAACTTGAAAGACAGTTCTCACCTCTTACAGGGACAGTTTCTCTCATACATATTAACAGATTTTAGATAGGCTCATGCCTTCTTGGATTAGAAAACTCAGATTTTGATGTGCAAACATATATTCCAACATTCCTGACAGACTTCTGAAATTTTATTTGTAGTTTTGATAGAACATGAAAAAAAAAGCTTAAGCCTATAATCTGTCAGGACAGTTTCTGAACTCTACTCAGATCATATTTATCATGCATCTTCTGTCTGGTAAGACAGGCTCTCCAAAAGCCCTTTGAGAAACTTGAAGAACCGAGACAAAGTTTTATTACTATTTTCTTATGTATTTATCAAGGTTAGTAGAAAAATTACATTTGTAGACTACCTGAAGGATTCTTGTCCATCATTGTTCCCAAACAGCTGTTACACATTGGAAGGTTTTTTCGGTGGTGGCATTGGGTGAATTTTGTTTCGGTTTTTTCTTTTCTTTTCTTTTTCCCTCTTTTTTTGAGGGAGGAGGTGTATGAGGGGTTGTGGTGGCACATTCATCCAGAAGCACAGTGCTTATTTTGAGCTATGAAAGACAAGATGCTAACTGCAATACTACTTACTTAGAAAGATGAATGCTACCTGAGACTATGAGCTTTTACCTCGGGGTTGACATGACCCGAAGACCCACACTAAGCCAGCTCTTACTAGCTAGAACACCCCATACCAACGACAAACCATTAGAAGATTTACCATGCAATGAGACCAGGCATACAACCACAGCCAGAACCACAGCCGACCAGAATCCAGCACAAACCGTGACACTGAGCATGGGACACTGACTTAGAATAATGACGAGTAACACACCGCTGGCCATACATGCATACCACCTGGATGGAACAAGCACATACTGATCCTCCACAGGCCAAATACACACCAATTATGTGAGCAATAGTAACCAATTAGCCCACCCTTAACATAAGTAATTTGACTGGTCTATACAATTGGAACATATGGAAATCCTACTCTCCTCTGTACCGGGGTCCCCCATACATTAGGCTGGTGAGCCGCTATGCGTATAGCAAAATATAAAATAAAAAATTCCCTTGGTAATTCTATGCTAAGTGTCCTTGGCTCTCTCCTCAGCCAAAGAAGAACTGACTTTTACAAGGATCAGGCAAGGGAACAAAGAGCATCTGTGCACAGTCTTACGTGCATTTTATTACTTTGGGTTCGCTTGGTAACAGAAAAATACCTGTTGCCTTCATAGGCAGCACGGCTCACATTAGAAATAAACATGTTTGTCCCTCTAAGATCAGAGAAGGGCATATGAAGATGTGAAGTGCTGCAAAATACAGTTATTTGAGGAAATGAAAGAACCACAGCTATTTCTTGAAAGCCACTCTCTGCTTTTGCAAAACTTTTCCCAAGTATTTTTAATATTTTACAGACAGATCATTTTAGCAGAGAAACATTTTAGTCCAGCTCTTTGAAGACATGAGAAATTCAGAAACTTATGAAATATTCTACTGAGAGATATGCCAGACATCTTTCTGAAGTGTTACAACATTTTGTACTCAAATATTTTTCCCTTCCATATAGTTTTACAGATTACATCTGTATTTCAAATTCAGCATTTGGGTACCTTCTGCTGAGTTTGCTGTATACTGATGTACTTCCTTGAGACATTACTTTTTACAGTGTTCACAATGAAGTGGTCAGTCCTAATTATTCAGGCCAGCAATAACGGAGTGCACTTGGTAATCATTCCTGTGCAGTACAACTTCAATCCTAAATGAAACAGCACATTCTCCTACACTGTACTACT
The DNA here is from genome assembly GCF_000699245.1 of Pterocles gutturalis. Classification (NCBI taxonomy): domain Eukaryota; kingdom Metazoa; phylum Chordata; class Aves; order Pterocliformes; family Pteroclidae; genus Pterocles; species Pterocles gutturalis. Next base: position 2,925 of record NW_010110308.1, on the reverse strand, counting down.
ATGCAGTCAGTCTGCTAGAAAATAACGCAGTGATCGCGTAGTGACCGTGTAGTGTAATTATTATCTGAGCTATGACTATGATCCGCTATTGAGTAACTTGTGAGATAAATACACCACTTAATACATCATCATGAAATGACCATGCACTACAAACATCAAACTAATTATCTAGTACATACAGGATTGTTCCTACAAAGTTTTCCAAAATCATTACTACTTTTTGTTTAAGAATTCCCTAACATGGAGTGGTAGAAAGAGGATGACATGCTGGATTTTTTGTGCAAGTACATTTATTCTAAAACTTTACATACATAGGAGGACCAAACATGAGACATCTAAAATATCTGCAAACAGTACAGAGAGATGCATACAACAGTGGGGTTTCGTTTTGTTTGTTTGCAGGTGGTGTTTGGTTTTGTGGGGTTTTTTTTGTTTTGGGTTTTGTTTGGGTTCCTGTTTGTTTGCTTGGGGGGGGGGGAGTTGTGTTTTTTGTTTGGTTTTGTTTGGGGTTTTTTGTTGTTTTTGTTTGTTTGTTTGTTTTGGTTTGTTTGGTTTTTTGGTGGGTTTTTTTGTGTCACAGACCCAGCAGTAGACGTCTTGCAACAACCTGAGCAACCAACCCCTCAGATCCTTCTAGTCTTGAGCTGGGATTCTCAGTAGTAGGCAAGAATCACATTCACAAAATTTTAAATAAATACAAGCAAATTGTAAAGCATGATTTAGGACAGATGTAAAACATGACATGAGAAAATATGAAGGTAGCTACATCAGTAGCTGTTCCACCCAGCCAAACTCAGCAGAATAAGTGGAAATTCAACAGCGAGACATTCTCCTGAACTGCATCTTTATGATGAGCCCCCCAGGGGTCATAGTAGTCCCACTTTAATCGACTAAGAAAATTACTAAACTATATGTAATAAACCAACTTTTAGCAGAGACAACAAAAGCTTTTGTTTCAGCTTTCATGTGAATTAGAGCAGGCCCTAGGTGAGTATTTCTGTTTATTTCCTCTGCAGGTTTTATAATAAAATCTCTTTCTTCCACAAGGTAGAAAAATTATTTAATCTTTCCAGGGTATTAAAATTCAAAGCAAACACTAAACTCAAATTTGCACAGTTAAGAACTAATCTGAAGTATTCTCCTGCTGACACTCCTGTGCTGTGAGATTCTATAATGTACTGAAGTGTATATTTTTGTACTCTAATTGTTAACACAGGTGTTGTACCACTGACATCCCTCTTCAACCTTACTTATCGATAGCCTTTGGCTCACTGGAAATGTAAGTAGAGGGAGAAAAGAAATCCTCAGAAAAAAAGGAGAGAAATTAAATTGGGGTTCTTTTTAAATATTTAATCTGTACGTGATGCACATTTTACAACAAAATAGGAATGAGTCTTACTACCTGATTTACCCCAGTACAAGAGAGAGCTAATGCAGAACTTCAGATTCCTAATCCTTTTTACATTTCAAGGAGAATATGTCAGCTAGTTATAATACTTCACATCTGACTGCAAAATTGCTTAGCCCCAAGCACTTCTCATCCTGAGACTGAGATTAATCATCAGAACTTGGTATCAAACAACTATACAACTTGGAAAAATCCAGCTATCCATTTTGGTGTCCAAAGGGGAACTGAGCTCTTTGCCAACACTATTGCCAACTGGCATGCTGACCAGAGACAGATTTGACAAGAATCATCACTCAGTTATGATCTCACTGAAAATCCCCTAAATTTTGAGGTCTTTGATTACACTGTGATCTGTTTTCTCTGAGACTGAAAGATTCATCACAGATGAAGTCAACAAATCTTGCTGTTTATCCCCCTGCAAAGCAGAATCTGCTATACCTGCAGTTCTTCATGACAGATATTTTTCTAACCTGTTTTCTAAAGTCTCCAAAGTTGGTGGCCAGGCTGCATATTTTCCAGCAGTTCATTATACCAGCCCTTCATTTTTAGTGGTTCCTCTCCCTGCAGTTGCCTAATAGAAGTTTTCCCAGACCCCAAGTTAAGTCACTGCTTTGCAATCAACACCTGATGAGCAGGGAAAACATTCTTCTTCTATATGGTCACATGTAGAGATATACTTGTTGCACCCCACCCCATTAACTCTCTTTTTTAGACCATATAAACATCTACATGACCAGACTGCATCAGACCAAACAGCCAGCTATCACAGTATTTTCTTTCCAATACCATCAGTGACACATGGGTTAGAAAAATCCTATAAAAAAAATTGATGTGGAAAGAGACACCTCCCTCATACTATTCCCCAAAACTTCAGCAACTGCAGTCTGGAGCTTCCTGACACTACTTTCAAGATTATTGATTTTCTTTTTAACCTGTTCATGCTTTTGGCTTGCATAACATCCCTTGAAAGTTCTGCTGTTTAGTTATTCATTACATGAAAAGAGAAAGTAGTGAGTAACATCCTTTAAACATACGCAGACTGTATCTTAAAATTGGCAAAATTCATTCCAACTTGTGTTCTTTCTTTCAGTGTGCCTGCAGCCACGAAAATCTAGTGACCACAGGCCATGATCTATCTTCTAAAAAATTAATCACAGTGTTGACTAAGATCAAATCCAAGAACTTCAGGAAACATAATATATTCTTCTGTTTTGATAATAAATCTCTGATTAACTACTCTCCATACATTTTTCAAGACAGTTTTGGATCCATCTTGGCATATTTCAAATTATATTTAGGGTATGGATCCCTGGGCTGCTTATGAGAATGTCAGGTGAAAAGATTTACTAAAATTGTTATCATTACTTACCAAAAGGTGAAAACTGCTGCTAACATAACTGCTGTTTCAGACACTCTCCTCTGTCTACAGCCCTTGTTAATGAGCTGTAGAAGGAAACTGGATCAATTGATTTAATCCATAACCATTATTCATCTCCTTGCTTTCTTGTTAGTGATAT
>NW_010110307.1:0-1354 GCF_000699245.1 Pterocles gutturalis | reverse complement strand
ACACCCAACGTGATCTGAAGAGAACAAAAAATTATTTGCAGACATTTTTAAAAAACACAAAATATAGGTAAATCATTATATTGACAAATTAAAGGGAAATACAACTTACATCAGTCTGAATCTGAGCCTCTGACTGATTCATCTCATAATTGACTGAGAAAGAAACCTGAATATTAAGATACAAAAAGTAAATATGCACAGAAATTCTGAAATGCTGCAACCATTACAGACTGTGGTAGTTTTCACATTTTCAGTTGGTGGGAATTCCCCTGTAGGGCTACTATACAGCTACTGCATATATCTTCTTTTATGGTATATATCTGACAGTATTTTTCCTGCTATTTTTTGTGGATATAATTTTTTTTGAACTGTAGCATTATACAACCAACTGTAAAATTCTAAGTATTCCAAGTTAAAAAAGATTGAAGATAAATTAAAAAGAAAATACTTTTAGCTGCTTTGTTTTTTGAAAGCTTTAAGTTTTAGTGAAAACTTGCAACTCCAAAACTGAGCAGAACTAGAAACTGCTTACCAGATTTTTATAGCACCCCAAAAAATGTTCACTCAACTGGAACTCCAACAGAACTAGAAGTATGATTAACAAATCAGTTCAATTAAGATAGCACAAAGATCTCACCGTCACACTCTGAGTTTCAGGGTTTTGGACAAGCACATCTGTGTAAGCAACAGTAATTAGAGGAGGGTAGATAGTTCCTCTCTGCATATGGGATACCAGACGAATACTGCAGAAATACAAATAGAGTATTATTTTTAATACGGGAAATGGATGAGTTGCTTGGAAAGTATTCATTGAAACTTGTACTAATAAGAAAATACCAAATGAACGGAAAAGCCTGATCAATAAAATGTGAGTTTCAAAACCAATGACATGGAAATTCACATTTTAAAAGCAACCGGAGTGTACACAAGTATATTAAAAAAAGGAGCTGGGAAGGATTGTTTATTTGCACAAAAATACCTGAATCAGTCTTTACCTGCTGCTCACATTACAACAGCTACAACTGAAGTCAACTCTAAAAGGCAACTTTTCTCAAAACATTACAGAGTGACTTTTTCTGTTTTGGATTTCTGCCATTATCCTTTTTTTGAAGGTGAGGTGGGAAAGGGTTCCCTTAAGATACATAAGCCAAACCTTATTTTTTTGAAGTAATGTAATATGTAGTTCTCAGCAAATGGAGTTAGTATATTAAATTAACCTTCAAGATGATTACTTGTACGGATCAGTACTCAGTGCTACCCAGCAAGCTTTTTAACTAGCAAGTTGTGAAGAAGAGCTGAAGGAAAAGGGAGATCTCAATTTTTAGACAGTCATCTCAGAGGAAGACATTATATA
>NW_010110306.1:0-1374 GCF_000699245.1 Pterocles gutturalis | reverse complement strand
CTCTAAACCCTCCTCCCAAGATGCACCCCCCATCCCAAAAACCATACCCCCCGCACCCCCAAAACACACCATTCCTCCCACCCCCTGACCCCCAGCCCCATCACCGTCTCCCCCCTGCCCTGGGTCTAATCTTGAACCTTAATCCCCACCCTTCGCTTGCTGGAGGGCTCTGTCTGGCTGCTGGCCCCCCGCTTCTTCCCCTGCTGCTCTGTCCTGGCAGGCTAGAACAGGGCCAGGTCCATCCCCGCATCCCCCCACGGCTCCTGGGGCTCCAGCCCGAGGACGAACTCATCCAGCCCCAGGAACACGTCGCTGGTGTCGGGGACGCTGTAATTTGGGATGAGCAGGTCCTCGGGCAGCGAGAGGGTGGACAAGTCGCAGGGGAGCCTGGGGGGGCTGTTGGGACCCTTGTGGCTGACAACCACCAGCTCCGGGCAGCAGCCAAAGAGCCTCAGGGCCTCTTCCAGAGGCACCTCCTCGGACCCGGACAGGTCGCCATCCGAGTCCCCAAGGAGTTCGTGCCCAAGGACACTGGTGGGACTGTCCTGGCTGTCCCCCACTGGCTCTGGGCAGCAGTCGAAAAGCCTCAGGGCCTCTTCCAGAGGAACCTCCTCGGCCCTGGCAAGGTCGCCATCAGGGTCTCCAGGGGCTTGGTGCCTGGGGACACCGGTGGCACCATCCTGGCTGCCCCTCTCTGTGTCCCCAGAGCACCCAAGGAGCCTCAGGGCCTCTTCAAGGAGCTGCTCTTCGGTCCAGGCAAGGTCGTCGTCCGGGTCCCCAAGATCTTCACTGTGGGGGGTAGCAGAGGGGGTGGGGGGGACGTCGCTGCCCGGGCTGGTGTTGCTGCCAGGGACTCTCCCCACAGGGGTGGCCGTGCTGGAGACGGTTGGATGGCGTCGACCACCCCTCACTGTGCTGGTCGCTGGGGCTGGACATCGGGAGCTCTGGGGTGGCAGGGGCCTCTGCTCTCCCCTCTTCACCAGTGCCACCCATGTCCCCAGGCTGAGGCCTCTTCAAACCTTCCTCACTGTGCTGGTCGCTGGGGCTGGACATCGGGAGCTCTGGGGTGGCAGGGGCCTCTGCTGTCCCCTCTTCACCAGTGCCACCCGTGTCCCCAGGCATGGGGACACGGGTGGCACTGGCCTGGTTGACCCCCCCAGGGAGCCAGGAAAGAGTCTGAGGGCCTCTTGGAGAAGCTCCTCTTCGGACGCGTCAGGGTCACCAGCTGTGTCCCCCAGGTCTTGTGTGCTGGGGGCAGCACAGGGGCTGGGGGGGACACCACGGCGCGAGGTCGTCTTGGTGCCCGGGGGCGTCCCCACGGGGGTGGCCATCCCCCAGATGTTCAGGTGGCTGTGTGCCTGTGGCGGGCACTCT
>NW_010110305.1:5308-6238 GCF_000699245.1 Pterocles gutturalis | reverse complement strand
AACCCTTTCTTTGGTACTAAAATTTCCCAAAAATCAATTATTTTGATTAAATTCACCCAAAACACCACTTGCCTGCTGCAGTCGATAATATTTATCCGGGGAAGAAGAGTTTTAGAGCAGCTCACCCCCCATTTTAATTCCAGGAATAAAATTTGGCTTAAAAAAACCAAAAATTGCATCAGCAGGACCCAGGTGGGGAGATTTTCAACCCTTTTTTTTTTAAAAAAAATCTCTCCGTTTACCCCATCCAAGAAGGATTGAAACCACCAGAATCCTACCCCAAAATGAGGACAGAAAAACATAATTTTTAACTCTTAATCTCAGGATCGTGGATTCGAGCCCCACGTTGGGCGCTTAGAAACTTCTTTCTTTTCTCTCACCTGAAAATAATTCCTGACCTCCCCCAGTGCTCCCCAGCTGATAATCACCATAAAACCCCAAAAAGAAAACAAAAAAATCACCGCACACCAACAAAATAATTTTAAAAAGAAAAACAAACAAACTAACAAAAAAATCTTAATTTTTCGAATCCCTATAACCCCTTTTCTGCCCCAGATTTTTCACCGTCAGGATGGCCGAGTGGTCTAAGGCGCCAGACTCAAGGCTTTGCCTTTCCTACAACTGGGAATTCTGGTCTCCGTGTGGAGGCGTGGGTTCAAATCCCACTCCTGACAGGTGGCTTTTTTTGGGCTCATTCCTATAAAAAAGCTGATTTTCCCCTTTTCCCATCCTCGCTCTGCCCGAAACCTCCCCAGCGCTGTGCGATTATGCAAAAATCGATAAAATGAGTGTTTTCTCCCAGCGATGGGTCCCACCATAGAGCAAGAAGAGGGCAGAAAGGCTGTTTTGCCTTTTTTTAACATAATTCAGGATTTTTTTTATATTTTTTTTCTTAAGTCCTAGGTGGGTTTTTCTTGAAATCAGAAGAAT
>NW_010110305.1:5047-5287 GCF_000699245.1 Pterocles gutturalis | reverse complement strand
TAAGGTGGTTAAATCCTGTGGGGGGGGGGGTTGGAGTCCGGTTTGGGGAGGGGGTGCAAACACCCAGGAGTTTCTGTAGTGTAGTGGTTATCACGTTCGCCTCACACGCGAAAGGTCCCCGATTCGAAACCGGGCAGAAACACTTCAATTTTTTTCCTTTTTATTCGCCTATTTTTTTTTTTTTTGTTTGTGGAGGGAAGTGTTAATTCTTTTTTTATCATTATTCTTCTCTTCTTTTTT
>NW_010110305.1:0-4822 GCF_000699245.1 Pterocles gutturalis | reverse complement strand
AGTATCTGTGGGGATGGATGCCTGAGTTGCTGGATTGGGTGGGAGGGGCCAAAAGAGGAGGTGGGGAATGCTGCTAGGGGGGCGTCTTGATATAAACAAATTTTTAAAAATTTTAAAAATTTAAAAAAAAAAGGGAGGGAAGGTAAAATAACTTTCCCTGACCGGGAATCGAACCCGGGCCGCGGCGGTGAGAGCGCCGAATCCTAACCACTAGACCACCAGGGACGTCGTGCACAACTCATCACACGTTGCTGGATCGCGGGCAGGACCAATTATCGCATTTCTCCGATTTTTTCCTGGTTTTGGGGGTTTTTTTCCCCCCCTGTCCTCACCACACCCTCCACCTCACCCCCTCCTCGGCGCAGCTCCAGCAGAAGGGTTGATCCTCCACCCTCCATCCCTCCTGGCTTCCTCCCGACACCCCCAAATATTCGTTAGCCAAGAGCTCAGCCCGAGGCTGTTGGTCAATAAGAGTCTAAAGCCAACGCTGCCTGGGGAAGGATTTATTTCTCTTGGGTTTAGACGTCTACAAAAGATGTGTCTCCATGCCATCGAGTCATTCCGGACCCCCTCTGTAATCAGAAGAAAGAAGAAAATCCTCCTCCACGCACTCATCGAGCCACTTCTAGATGAGACAAATCACAATTTTCCACCTTTCTCCAGGACTGGAGCCTGGACGGCTGCGTACGGAGAGCTGAGTCCTTCCAACGCCCAACGGTGCGGACATCCCGCGGCGCCGAGCACCCTTCCAAGACCAGCCCACGCCAGGGATGTTGGTACTTCTGGTGATTTCAAACATCCTTCCACTCAATCAGCTCTTCCCCATCCTGCCCTTGGGCTGGATGATCACCATCGTGTCAGAAACTGCGTAAAACTCGACGCCATCGCAAAATCCTCCGGGCTTTTGCGTCGTCATCCACAGCATCTCCGCTCAGCTGGGCGAGCTGGAAAAAAGGGGTGCAGCAAAGAGCAGGGGCGCGCGATCGGCTGGAGAAGGGTGGAGGGAGAGAAACTGGGAACCAGTTTGGAGCGGTTTTGGCTTAGGTCCATCCTTGTCCTCCCACGGCGAGGTTTTTGGAAGGGGTTGATGGGCACGGATGCACCAGGGCAGCGTTGCCGGCAAAGGGGGAGCAGAGCAACCCCCCTCCCACGCAAGCTCTGAACCAACCGATGCTTCTTGTTGACATAAACGGTGGAGAAAAGCAAATTTTCCGTCTGAGACCGCGCATTTGTGGCTCCCAAAAGCCATCTCTGGGGCGATGAGCCCCCACGGTCTCCCCAGTCCCCAGCGAGTGATGCTCGACCCGTCCCACGGAGGGGTCAGGGGGAGAGCATGAACTGGCAGCCCCTCCCCAAGCAGAGCAGGGGGAGGATTTGCTCCCCCGCGAAGGATGCCGGGGGGTAGGTGAAGATGGGCGCCTCGTTCTTGGAGTCGAAGAACGCCACTCGCCCCTCCTCGTAGTCCAGGTAGATCCCGATCACTTTGGGAGCGACCAGCAAGGAGATGGGGATGGTGGGAGAGGTCAGAGCTTGGTACTGGCTCCCACACTGTCCCACCGCCCAGATCCCCGCCTTGGGGTTGACGCTGATGCGTCCCTTCCTCTTCACCGACTCTTTGGCCACCCCGACAGCCCAGGCTTCCCCGTCGCCCACCTCCACCTCCCAGTAGTGCCTCCCCGCCGTGAAACCCTGGTGGCCAAGGACGCAGCGAGACGAGTCGAAGCGCTTGGGGTTGTCGGGGACGGGTTGCCGGGTGTCGTCCCATCTCACGCCCTTGAGATCCTCGGAGAGGACGAGGCGGGGATGCGCCGTCTCGGGATCCAGGGTCAGACTTACTGGGGATGGAGAGAAGATGAGCATCACTTGGGTTGCCCAGGGAAGCTGTGGGTGGATGTCCCATCCCTGGCTGGATGAGGCTTTGAGCAACCTGGGCTAGTGGGAGGTGTCCCCTCCTGTGACATCCTAGAAGATCTTTGGAAGGTCCCATCCAACCCAACCATTCTGTGGTTCCACGATCACGGGTACAACTCGCTCCCCAAGGTCATGTTTTCCCCCCTCTTCCCTCAGCTTGACCTTGGGAAGCTCCAGCTCCCCGTCCCTGTTTGCTGGGGTGGGTTTATGCCCACCAGCAAGACTGGAAGAGTAAAAAAGACCGCTCCATGGAAAGAACTTGATTTAGAGCAAAAGAAAGGCTTTGAAATGCGGATATTTTTCACTGGGAGTCTCCAGGCCATTGAAAAGAGGAAAGAAATCCTCGGCCATCCCATGACTTTCCTTTTTTCCAAGTTCCCATGTGGAAATATTTGCGATTTTTCACCTTTGGTCTCATTCAGAGAGGTGATTTCCAAAGACTTCAAACCCTCTCCTCCCCGCTTTCTCCCTACCTTGAAATTTCATCAGCATCTCCTTCAGGGCGATATTTTTCGGAGGAAGACCGGTGGGTTCATCTCCCAACTCAGGTGATGTCTCTGCTGGCTTCAGGGCACGATCCTTCTCAAGCCTGGAAAGAAGGGAGACCTTCCCAATAACACTTCCTACCGTCCCAATAACGCTTCGTTCACCCGGAATTGTCGTTATGTGCCGACCGATTCCCAGCTGGGATGTCTTATAAAGAAATAATTAACAGCAGGACTGGTGGGAGGGCTTGACCCTACTTTTGGCTTCCCAATAACCCACCTTCTCCATCCATGCCCCAAGAGGTCTGTCATGGGGGATGGAAGCTCCACCTGGATGGTGTTTAAACCTCCGCACATTTTTAGCTGCTGGGTTGATATTTTTGAGGGGCTCACAAGGGCAGGGAGCAAACGCTCAACCCTCCAGGAAGAGGTGGGTTATGGATGGACTCTAAAGAAGAAGCTGCAGCAGAGCTGAAGGTCCCATCATCCCATCTGATACCTTCCCCTGGTCTTCAGCATCCTACTCGTTGTTTCCTACACCGTCCCTATCATACAGGGATCACAGCCACCCGGGGTCCGAGAGTCCGTCAGGGTCACCGGCACCGTAGAGAAAACCAACGTGAACATCGAGAATATGTGAAAGGAGCCACGAACCTGCTCAAGATGTTTCTGCTGTCCTACGAGCCAAAGAGAAGAGAAGGAGCGTTAGGTCAGAGCAAAGTCAACCCCTTCGTGGACAACACGTGGCTACGGCAGGGTTGTGGGGTGACCTCGGCCAACTCAAGGCATCGCCCTGTTTAAATTCTGGGTCTAAAATATGCTTTGGCATATTTGAGTGTTTAAAACCCGGAGATAACCAGAGGTGGGCTCAGGTGATGGGTTTGCATGACCACCCAAAGGGTGGTTCCTTCTCCACTGCGTACGAAGGGACTCGGAGAATCATTTTGGATGTAGACGTGTCCAACCAGGTGGATGAACCCCAGACCCGTGTAAATAGACCGGGATTCAAACAGACCAGGGTTGAGTTAAAATATCCAGGTTGGGCCATGTTTGTGATCATTTCAGAATATAAATTAAAAAAAAAAATAAAGTTTGAAAGGTACGTTTTAAAAGGTGTATTTAGAATGAATTTGACTCCTGGACCGGTGACGCCGGTGGTGTCCAAGGCCAAGGGTCTTCAGAAGGTCCCAAGCTCTCACCTGGAGGAACTCACACGCCGGCTGCTGGCACTTCTCCTCCAGCTCACGGATCTGCTCGCCGACGGATGAGATCTCCTCCGAGAGCTTGCCGATGCTCTCCTCCTGCCTCCTGGTGATCTCCTGGTCCAGCTTCACCAGTCGGTCCAAGAGGAGCCGTTCCTGTCCCTCCAAGAACTGTTGGAGCTCCTTGATCCTGGACACCACCTTCTGCCGCTCCCTTTCCACTTGTTCCTGCAACGAGAACCGGCGCACGCGTGGGAGAGGCAGGGCCGGGGACAGAAACCGTCGGGGACAATTGCAACCGACACAATTTCATGTGACGGCTTATAACACACTCATAAATTCCAGCAGAGCGAAGGAATAATTCAGATTTTTTTTTTTTTTTTTTTTTGCCATTTATAGGCTGAAATTGCTGGCAAGGGTCTTTTCCCGGGAGCCGTAATTTTGCACCCGGCATGTTCCAGACCTTTGAACAGCAAGGGAAAATGAAGAATAAAATAAAAGAGGTCAGGGAAAGGGAAAACAAGGAAGAAGCAATGGGGTGATTCCCATTTTCTCGATGTACTGTGAGCAAACCGAGGAAGAAGAAAATCAGGAGCAACCTGGTAAAATCCAGGACGTGCTCCCAGCCTGCCGCGGCGTACGAGGAGCGGGAGACGCGGGGAAAATGGGATTGGTTTTTCATCCACCCTTGGGACCCACTGCCCAGACCTCACCCCGATGGAGAGGACATTCCCACCCTGGGGAATGGGATTTTTGGCCACAGCGTGTCTTGCATCTCCGCATCCATCACCGGTGAGACAACCCAAAGGCAGGACGGAGAGAAAGCCGTCGCCACCCAGGGATGGACGCTTACCAGGAACTCCAGGCTTTTCCCTTCCTCTGCCGTCTTCAACCCCAAGAGCTTTTCTCTCCTGTCCTTCAGGATCTTCACGTGAGCCTGGAATTTCTCCTGCACGGAGAAGAAACATCTCATGGGTCCGTTTTCTTCCTCTCGCTGGTCCGTCCCTCCACATTCCTCCCACCTATTCCAGGGTTATCTCCTGCAAACTCAGATTTATTTTTTTTTTTCCCTGTTTAATAACACAACAATCTAGCTCCAGGAAATTTTTAACTTCTGGGAGAGCCAGAGAGAGTCGCTTTCTCCACCGACCTGCGTGAAATTCGCATCGCCGACCCCGCTGGGAGCAGGAGGTGGTGTTAGACGATCCCTTTCATCGAATCATC
>NW_010110304.1:6019-7068 GCF_000699245.1 Pterocles gutturalis | reverse complement strand
ACAAGGCTTTGCGCGAGGAACCCGGAAGTGCCATCGGGCTGCGCCTGGCCGGGGAGAAGGGGCTGGGCCCCGGGCCAGGGCAGGGTTGGGGACCGGGCCGGGGTGGGGGAAGGAGCCCAGCTGGGCTGGACCAGGGCTGAGGAGCAGGGCAAGGGGCTGAGCTGGGCCTGGGGAAAGGGCCTGAGCTGGGACAGGCCAGGGGAGGGGACTGAGATGGGCCTGGGGAAGGGGCTGAGCTGAGCTGGGCCTGGGCTGGGGGAAGGGGATGAGCTGGGCCTGGTCAAGGTTGAGGACCAGGGAAAGGGGCTGAGCTGGGCCAGGCCAGGGGAAGGGACTGAGATGGGCCTGGGGAAGGGGCTGAGCTGAGCTGGGCCTGGGCTGGGGGAAGGGGATGAGCTGGGCCTGGTCAAGGTTGAGGACCAGGGAAAGGGGCTGAGCTGGGCCAGGCCAGGGGAAGGGACTGAGGTGGGCCCAGCGAGGGTTGAGGACCAGGGGAAGGGGCTGAGCTGGGCCTGGGCTGGGGGAAGGGGCTGAGGTGGGCCTGGGGAAGGGGCTGAACTGAGCTGGGCCTGGGGGAAAGGGCTGATCTGTGCCTGGGGAAGGGGCTGAGCTCGGCCAGGCCAGGGGAGGGGACTGAGGTGGGCCCAGTGAGGGTTGAGGACCAGGGAAAGGGGCTGAACTGGGTTGGGCCTGGGCTGGGGGAAGGGGCTGAGCTGGGCTGAGCCTGGGCTGGGGGAAGGGGATGAGCTGGGCCTGGTCAAGGTTGAGGATCAGGGAAAGGGTCTGAGGTGGGCCAGGCCAAGGGAAGGGGCTGAGCTGGAGTTGGCCAGACTTGAGGACCAGGGGAAGGGGCTGAGGTGGGCTGGGCCAGGGCCAAGGGAAGGGCGAAGGAGGGAGGTGGCTGGGCTAAGGCAGGGCAAAGGGAAAGGCAGATCTGTAGCTGGTGTGTGTCAGAGGAGGGCAGGGTGAGGGGGATGTCCTGGCCGGAGGAGGAGGGTCAAGCTGGATGATGGTAGGGCTCAGGGGCTGGGCTGGGGAGGAGCTGCTGC
>NW_010110304.1:592-5981 GCF_000699245.1 Pterocles gutturalis | reverse complement strand
GGAAGGAAGGGAGCAGAAGGCTGGGGGGATGAGGGGGTGTCTACACTGTCAGCGTGGAGGTGAGGGGGACCAGAGCCACAAGAGCTGGAGGCAGAGACAGGGGCAGAGGGAAAACTGTGCCTGAAAGGTTGAGAGAAAGAGAATTGAAGGAAGAGGAAGAGAGAATGAGGTAGGAGGTGGCGACTGCAGCAAAAGGAAAACCTTCACTTGAACTTGTTTCCCCCTTTTGCTCCAACTCCAGCAGCTGCTGGCCTGCTGCTCGGGCAGCTGCTCATCTGCAAGTCCCAGGCAGAGCCAAGACTCTGATTTACTCGGGTGGATCTGCCTCTGGCGTGGGGCAGGCTCAGTGCTGGAACCTGCTGCTCGCTGGGTTTACACCACAGCTGGGGTTCGCAGCTCCAGACACTGGGAAGATTTTCTCCCATTTTGTTCCGTGTATGAGGCTGGACTCCATCGCTGCAGCAAGGGCACAACATACGCTGCACACACTGAATAAATGCTCTTTTTTTTTTTTTTAAATCAAGTAGTTGTCTTTTTTTTAATAGTGTGACACAAAACAGGTGCTGTGAGGTTACATCTATGCTGCCCGCCTGAACAAATGGGGGAATTAAAACATTTTGGAGTTGAAAGTTCACTCTGTAAATCCAGGCTGGAGTGAACAAAAGGCAGTAACTCCTCCAGTAACAAACCCCCAGCAGCGCGACCCGCTCCCTTTCGTGCCTGTGTTCCCTGACGTTCCTGTGCTCCTACACCTTTGCTCTCTCTCAGGCCATCAGCAATACCTTGAAATCTTTGGGAAACTTCTTTCCCCACCTTTTTTTTTTTTTTAAACACCAGATGACAGACTATTCCCAGTCCAAGCTTTGTGCAAGGGGTGAGGCTGAAATATGAGCTGCTCGCTGCAGTGTTCTGTCTTTCCCAAGAAGGACTGGGGGAGTGTCTTGGGTTTTCAGTAAGGCTGCGTGGGTGTGCATATTAAACTGAAATTCTGCTGTGCTTGGCTACCTCGGGGACTGGTTATAATCACTGGGCAAATATGCTGTGTGTAGGAGAAATACTTAATTTCATGAAATTCGTCGTGTGGTGCTGGATGCTAGGCTGGGATTGGGAAATAGTCGGTGAAAGCAGAAGGCAGAGCTTGGCAGAAGCAGCGGATGGCTTTAAATAAACCCCTCCTCACTGCTCAGGGGCTGCCGTGCTCTGAGGAGAGGTTCTTGGGGAAATCAGGCAGAAGCGGAGAGCTGGGGCTGCCCGGCTTTCTGGGGTTTGACAGCACACCTGGAAAGCGCAAACGCCACGAGCAATGTGGTACAAGAAATAAAACCTCCTCAAAGTCGGGGAGGTGGGAAGCTGCAAGTCTCTTGAGCTGAAGGAAAAGGAATGATTTCGTTTCAGAATGTGAACAACAAACCTGCCAGAGCTGTCACGGTCGCCAAGGGAAAAGCATTTGGCTAAGGGAGAGCATTTGTAAAGCTGCTACTGAAGGAAGCGTAATAAGAACCATTTAGAAAGCCACCGCCTCGGTGATTTTCCAGGAGAGCCTCGCAAGCAGTGAAGCAGTTTCTAGCTCTGCAGAGCTTGGAAGACCGTTCAGATCCCATCGGATGCAACCATTTGTACCCCAAAACAAGCTCCAGTTGTCATATCCGATAGCAAAAGCGAGAGGGCCTCCCCGTGGGTCGTATCTTCACCATCCTAAAACCTCAGGGCTCTGTCACACGTGTTGTTTCCCTCCGTGAGCCACCCAGCTGTGTCCTGACCCAGCTCCGGAGACCCAGACCCCCAGGAGCCCCTTCCCCAGGGTGCAGGAGTGTTGTTGGGAGCTCACAATCAGCCCACCCCTGGGTTTTCTGGAACATTTGGAAGCCAAGAAGTTGCCAAAGCAAGTTGGCTTCAGCTGCTGTTCTTTGACACCCTCTGTGGTTCGGTGTAAATCACGAGCAGATAATATTTTCATATTCTGGCTCTCTCCGCGTCCCCTTGCTTTCTGAATAATTACCTTGTTTTGTGCGAGCTGTAAGAGGTTTTCACAGATCATTCATCCAGCGCTGAAAGGCAGCCAGCTTTGGGGCTGGAGCGCATTTTGTGGCCACCTGGCATTGCTGTGCAGAGGTCTGTGCCGGAGCACAGCTGCCTCCGGAGGGAAGCGCTGGATCCAGGACAGCCGAGGGCAGGGTGAAAAAACCAAACCCAGCTGAAATCCCAGCCGCCTTTCCTCCGAGAATAATTTCGCTTGGCAAACTCAGCCCACCCTGAAATTCTGGATGTGTGGACAGATTGATCCTGCAGATCTGGATGCTCTCACCCACGGAGAGGCCGTTTCGCTGGAAACAAAACACCTCTCGGGAGCTCTCTGGGGTGTTGTGCTCTGTCTCAGCTCACTCCCAGCGTCCTGGCTGGTGCTGGGCTCTGCAAGAGTGGGTGGGTCGGAGCCCGGCACAGAGCTGGGATCACCCCAAGGTTCCCATCCCTGTCCCAGGGAGGAGTCGATGCCGGGCAGGCAGGAGAAGTGAGCGTGAGACACCCCCTCCTCCTTGTCTCAGCGACTCCCAGAGCCAAAGCCACAGGAGGTGTTGGGTGGTTCATAGAATCACAGAATGGTTTGGGTTGGGAGGGACCTTAAAGCCCATCCAGTTCCACCCCCTGCCATGGGCAGGGACACCTCCCACCAGCCCAGGTTGCCCAAAGCCTCATCCAGCCTGGCCTTGAACCCCTCCAGGGATGGGGCATCCACAGCTTCTCTGGGCACCCTGGGCCACTGCCTCACCCCCCGCACAGGAAAACATCTTCCTTAGTAATTGCTGCCGTCACCGTGCTGAGGGTCCTCAATGAGACACCCAACGTTGGCAGCCCTGGCCTGCAGCCTCCATCACCCCGCTGGGGAACACAACATCCTCATCCCTAATAGGAGCCGGGATGGGCATCAGCATGTCCATCGTCGTCATAGATGGGAAAGTTTCATACTCTCGATGTGAAAATCGTGGCTGGAGACCTTCCCCTGGGAGTAGATGACTTTGCCAAGTTTAGGGGCATCTTCATGGATGAAGAAGCATCAAGAGAGCCTCAGGCAGGATGGACGAGCCATTTGGAGGCTCCGCAAAGCCTGCGAGGTGGCCAAAGAGGCTCCCACCTCCAGCGCGATGGCCACCACCAGCTTGGGTCACCTGTGAAGGGACCGGCTGGTGGGCGGACGTCACCTGTGCCCAGTTTGAGCACCTGAGCACCAGCCTCTTGGTTGGCAGATGCCAAGAAGGGGCGACTGAACTAGGAGGAGACCCTGAAGGTGGCAGAGGACCACAAGAAACACCAAATAGAGGACAGGGAGAGGGACTGGAATCTGACCACCAAGGATTTGAGCATGAAGCTGACCTTGGGAGACATCGTGAACACTTCACCCTGAAGACAGAGAAGAAAATGGGCTTCTCAGGATATGGAGGATAGGTGGTAAATCTTGGCTTTCACTCCTGGCAGTGCTTGTTCCCCATAAAGCGCCAGCCTCAGCTGATATTTCACCATCAAGGCACCAAGTCTGGGGAGTTCACTGCAAAGCTGGAGATGCAGGGGATACAGGCAATGCATCTCTTCCAAAGGAAACCTTAAATGCAGACCTTTGGGCCAGCTTTGCTGTCGATAAAAAGCAGGGTTTGGGGTGGTTGTTCTGCAAAATCTGGACCAGCTCCAAGGTTGGGGTGTCAAGGGAAGTCTGGAGGTCGCAACTCAGCCGGGCTGGGAGCCAGAACCTGAGCCTGGCTCTGGAAACAGCAAACCTCTCTTCAGGTATGTCCTTGCTTATTTTCTCCTTTTTCCTCAATATAATAAATGGATCTTTAAGTTCCCAGCCATCCTTAACTGCCCACACTCAGAGCTGCCATCCCTAATGCCACAAATGCAAAAATTTCAGGCTCCTGCTAAATGCTTCCAGCTCCTGAGGCCACCTGCGTGTTCAGCAGCAAATTCAGAACATCACCGATCCAAAGGGAGACTGAAAGTCACGGTTCCCTGAAAGTCAAAGCGTGTTTTATTGACTGCAGTCAAGAGAATCAAAGATCTGGAGACCTGGACTCCCACGGAACAAACCACATTATCCCTGCGCAGCGATCGGTTCTCTCCCAGATGTGAATTCGAGGCAGCACCCCTGCTGAGAATGATTAAAGACCACTTCAGAAATCAGTGCAGCAACTTGTAAAATAAGCAGGTGAACAAGTGAAAGAAAACAAGAAAATATTATGACTTGCCACCTTCAATCGGGAGCAATCACGTCGCCTGCAACCAAGCACTGCTCCCTGGGTGCCGCCGAGCCCGGCTCTTTGCTCTGCAAAATCAAGGTGTAGCCTTGGGGGATGTCACTTCTCAGCTCCCAAAACCCATTTTGGGGGAAGATACAACCCAGGGCTGACTTTTCCTCTTTTGTAGGCTCCCCTCCCCAGCTGCCTGGCTGCTAATTGGGCTTTTAATTGGGCAGAGCCTGGCAGGGCTGACAGCTCCCACCTGTGGGCTCGGGGCTGCCTGCCCAGCTCCATCCCCAGGGCACAGAGCCCCAAAAATGAACCTTCACACTTGGGACACCCCAAGAGCTGCACTGGCCTCGCCAGCCCCCCGGCTCTCAGTCGGGCTTCCCGGTGGCCATGCAGTTTTGGGGTAAAACATGAGCAAGGGGAGATGAAAGGAGCAGGAGAGCTCTGGGGCTCCAAGCCTGGTGGCTCCCCAGGAGGTTGGATACCCCCCCCCCCCGAAGTGTCCTGGATGAACTGAGCTCCTTTGGGTCCATCTGGGCTCCCTTTATCCCAAGGGCTGCTGGCAGCAGCATGGAAACCCCCAGAAGCTCTGCTTTCCCCCCAAAAGCTCTGCTTTCCTCCCAGATCAGTGGGGAAACTGAGTCACCGAGCACTGACCTACGTGGGAGCCTGGAGAGGGGCTGAGCAGGGGACCTGGGTGTCCCAAGAGGCACGGGGTGCTGGGGACCACCCACTCTGGCAGGGACAGCTCCCTTGGTCCCAGCATGATGCTGGCTGCCAGGACTGGGCAGAGCCCAGTTGGGAACAGGAGAGCCCTGAGCCCAGCCCAGCTCCCAGGAGCGGCTCCAGGCTCCTTCATGCTGCTGGGAAAGGGGGTGTCAGCATTTCTGGGGTTGCACTGAAAACCCTGGGGTTGGGGCACACGTAACGCAAACAGGGCTGAGCACTGGGTGCAACTCATCACACAGACGGCTGCAGCCACAGCAAGAGCTGGGAGTGGCAGGGCAACGGGCTGGGGCTGGCAGAAGACACCCCAGTATGACAGACAGGATTGCTTCTAAAGGGTTTTATTGCCAAAATAATAAAATTCCTCCCAGAGGACTGGGAGCATCCTCTGACCTCCCGGCTGAGCTGCCCCCTCTGCCCCACAACCG
>NW_010110304.1:0-561 GCF_000699245.1 Pterocles gutturalis | reverse complement strand
GAGCTGCCCAGGGGGACACAGAGGGGACAGGGCACACGGGCTGTGTCCCATCAGGCCAGGATGGGGAAGGTGGCGGCAGTGGCCACGCCACAGTTGTTGTCCTTCATGGCCATGAGGATGTAGCCGTCGTTGCCCCAGTACGTGGACCAGGAGTTCTTGATGAGCCAGTAGCTCTTGCCATGCAGGACGCCATAGCCCACGGCCAGCACCGCGTGGTCCAGCGCCGACGTCTCGTTTCCTGGGTGGGAGAAGAAAACAGAGACATCCCAGTCCCCATCCCTTGGAGCTGGAGATCATTCCCGATGCAGCAAGTGGCCCCACATCCCCTGTCTGGGAGCTTTGCAGGGACATGAATCCCACCCTGCAGATATTTTTGCCTATCCCAGCCCCACCGAGCGGGACACAGACACTGGGTGAACTGGACTGACCGCATCGGGGCTCCTCGTAGACACCGTTGGCATAGAAGGCGAAGGATTTGTGCGAGGCGTCGATGTTGACGGCCACAGGGCCATGCTTGACCAGCGCAGCCTTCAGCGCCACCGCGCTGCCCGGCTCCACGCG
>NW_010110303.1:132460-137170 GCF_000699245.1 Pterocles gutturalis | reverse complement strand
GGAGTTTCTTCCTTTGTTCGCACTTGAACGGCGCGTCCCTCGGAGCGGTGCTCGCCGCGTTCCTCCGAAAGATGAAGGGCAGGGTCCGCGGCGTGGGGCAGCGGCTCTGTCGGAGATCGCGGCTGAGCGTATCAGCCGGCTGCTGCTGCTTTTTTCCCCTACTCTTTATGGCAGCTGAAACAAAACAGCTTTGTTTGAAAGGTGCGCTTTGGAGACTCTCGGTGTCGGTAAGTGACGGTGTGCCTTACCTCTGATAATATATCCCCGCTGTAAACATTTTTTTTTTTTGAAACGCTTTAATAAATTAAAGAACGCTGCCTTCTAACACCAGGTTTTCCTGGGGTTTAAACTGCTTCCGTGCAAGTTGTTCTGCAGAACTTAATGCTGTGTAATAGATTTGTGTTTCCTCCTTACCTGTCTAACCATGTGGACGTACTCAGCTCTTTAGTGAGTAAAATACCTTACTTCAACGCTGAAAGCTATTTCATTTTAAAGTTTTTGTTTTGTCCTCTGTGAAATCCTAAAATTTCACTTTTAGGAGACTCAAAGGCAAGCTTTAGTACTTGTCCCGGTAGTAGGATAGTGTCCTGGTTTTTATAACTTAGCGTGCGAAAGAACTTTATATGGCTAAGTTGTCACTGCTATCAGTGCAAGTAAGTAAACATAAAAATCCCTTTAAACCCCCGAAGACTTACATATTTTAATTTTTTGGGGTTTAAAACTGAGTTCAAGCTCAGTAAAACTATTTTTGTCATCACAAACTTTAAGGGGCTATGTAAAGTTTTGATTGAGCTCTTTCATTCACAGAGACTGGAGGTCTGTTTTCCTTGCACAGCTGCTGAGTTCAGTATTAGATACACAGGTAACTAACTGCCAAATAGATAAATAGTCAAAATTCTCTGTGTAAAATTTTGTTTCACTCCAATTTCAGAAACTTTGAGCGCGTGCAGCTGCTTTGTTTTCCTCTTAACAACAGAGATCTCGAAGGCAGAAATCAATGTATCTCATGAGATGAACTCATAATGTGGAGAATATAAGCATAAAACTTACTAAAGTTTAGTTACAAGTTGACACTGTTATGTTAATCTCTGCAACAATGTACATTTTTTGAATAACTTATCAGTTTTACTAAGGTAATATTACCATACACTTTTGTCGTGTTTTAATTTTCTGGATACCAAAACAGACACCTTCCCTCCCAGAAAAGCAAAAGACACTCTTATTTTTTATTAGAAACTTAAGCGTGTTGAAACAGCTAAACCTGTTTTTTTTTTCTCCAATTGATAATTGCTTTAAACAATTGAAAGAGCAGGTGTGACTACAGTTAGTACGGCCCACAAAGCCACACGCTCTCTTGTAGATTTCTATGATAGGAACCCTCTCATGATAATTTAGTTACTACAGTAATAAGTTTTCACGGTGCATTTGTGTTAAACAGCATCAATTGCATATGTTGATCAAAATTTACCTTTAAGTAGGTGATGTTTTGATTGGTGGAGGCATTTTAGTGTTAATAACTTAACATTACAATTCAAAGAAGCTGCTGCAGGTATGTGGGGAAATTCCCACTACATTTGTTAAAAAGTCAGTGAAGAATTTCAGTAGACAAGCATTGTAGAAACAGCACTAAAGAACCTCTTTAGTCCTCAAGATACTCTGTTTCCCTAGAGAAGTGTAACAGGCCATGCTCACAGAGTCTCGTAGATGTAGCTTAGTTTTACAGGAGGTCCTTCTGGACTTAACTGGCAGATGTTGTGTGTAGAAGGGGAATAGCAGTGGGACTAAGACTCATCGTGACTTGGGCTATGTGGCCCAGTTTAGATTCTCTTTCCACCTGTGACTTTTATTTGATTGCTAGGGGGAGTAAATCGCTCGATATGCGCTTCCTATTGATGCATTATGTAGAAGATAAGCGTATTTTGCCTGGTTTTTTTTGTTGGCTTGCTTGGCATTAAGATTGCCATTTAATAAATTCTGTCTTCTGTGCTTAAAACTTTCAAATCTTGAATGATAAACTTTAAGCTCTGCATACTTTAAACATACTGCTAAGAGAAAGAGGTTTTTTTATGACTGGTATCTTAATTTGTAAGTTATCAGTTTGAAGTCTGCTACCCCAAAATTTTACTTGTTCGTACACCTCGTATTTCTAAGTTGGTTTAGTATTTTTTCCCATATACAAATTACATTGATGGTGTTGATATGTTAATAATTTTGTTAACATAATAAGTGAGTAGTAAAACTATGTTATGTATCCCAGCACTGAATATGTATATAAATAAAATTGACCGGGAGATGCATATAAGTAAAAATTATTTGAATAATAATTTCCAGATAGGAAGTCAAAGTTTTTTTTTAAATAGCTTTTCAGAATAAATACGGCGTGCATTTCTTACAAACCTAGGGCTATGATGTTTTGTTAAGCAGACGGTTGCCTTATGTGTTGAAAATGGATGCAGAAAATCCTAAACTGGTCATATTCCAAAGACAACCAAAAAATTAGGATTTCAAAGTGTAGCCTTTGGCTAAAATGTTTCTGCAATTCAGTCATTCTGGCTCACTGTAATGAACCATCTGAGTCTATATCTAACACATTATCACTTTATCTTAACAGTTGCATACTTTCCCTTAGTAGTTAACTGTCTTTACAACTGGTATTGTTTAATACTTTAGATATTTATCAAGATTATATTATGTTGATTTTTGGATAATCCTGGATCTACATTTTTTAGTTTCCAGTAGCTCTGTAAATTATGACAAGATGGAAAGAAGTGTCATGTAACCTAAATTACTAACTTGTTTTTATCTAACATGGTTAACTGTTCATTTGAGAGATGCTCTTAAGCTCAAGGTTGTGGCTCAGCAAACCTTAGAAGTTGCTGCTGAGGAATGGATTCTCTTACTGGTAGTTGTGTCATTGAGTGTAACAGGCTGCCTGTTGCCAGTTTTGAGTGAACTCGAAGTTACTGCAGAAAAGCAGCAAAAAGTGCTTAAGGTGTTATGGCACAGAAAAATATTTACGGTAATAGTAAAACCTACACATGTGTTCAACTTTGAATTTTAATGAGGAGTTTGGATATCTTTATGCAGTATAATGCATCATAGTACAGTGCACATTGTGTCCGATGTGTCCGATGTGCCCGAGATGTGAGGAGCAAGTGATAGAAGATACAGACAGGTACAATGTTTTACATAACAAATACACCACTTCAGACAGCTTGTTGCCAAACATCAGTGTAGGCAGTGAGTTATGGGATGCCATAGCATCAGAGATCAAGCTGGTTTTTGGACTTCAGCATAAATTAAAAAAAAAAAACACAAACAAACCCTAGTGTAACTGAGGAAGAAAAGAGGGAAAGATCTGATTAGATCAGCATTAAATCTGGTCATTAAGTAGTTTTTGGTAATTTTCCATAATTCCAGCAAGATGGAATAAAAGAACCTGTTCCGGTTGCTTACTTAAAAATGGTGTAATAATTTCTTAACCTGTCTTCTAGCACAGTTTAGTGGTGTCTTAAATTGCTCAGAGTTTTGGAAGTGTTGATATAATTTATTGCAGGATTTTGTTTGGGGTTTTTTTGTTGTTGTTGTTTGGGGTTTTTTTATGTAAATGTTCACTTACTTGGCAGTAGGAAGACCTGGAGACCCAAGTGTCTGTTGATTCCCACGACAAATCATAGCTTGGGAAAAAGATCAGATAGGGGAGGAATAATATTGTTAACCCATTGAAATGGTGGCTGGTCCAACCTCACGTTATAGCTTTAATCGTGTAGCGTAATTGCTAGATTTGGAGGACAGATGGACTTTTTTTTTTTTTCCTTCGAAAAGGGTACTAGCTAAGGTTTTGTTAATCCTCTAATATTTCCTACAGTTTGTGTGGATCTGAGTGTTAAGTTCTCTTCTCAAAATCATTGACTTACTAATGGCTGTGGCTGAATTAGCTGCTTCTGAGGTTTCTGAGTGAACTGTTGACGCAAGCAGATTAATTTGCTCTAATTCTTTCTAGTGGGCAGAGGCGGCACATGGAATTTCAGCCAATGAAATTGTTCATGTATCTACCTGAGCAGGTAGGAATTAGGGGAGAGTGAAAAAACTGTAAGAGAAAATGTGAGTGGAGGAAGGAAGCAACATAAGGTAATACCTTTTGAGCTGAGACGAACAGAACTAGCGTGAGGATAGGCACTGAGGAGAGGCTCACAGCCAAAGATGGGGTGAGGACAAACTAGGGCTAAAATCTGGGAGTAAAGATCAGGAAGAATGAAAAAAATGTGCAGTTAGGAATTAGGACAGTGAGGAAATAGTATGGGTTGCATAACAGACTGGCCAGGAAAGAAGATGCTAAAGGAGAGGTAACGGAAAAATATTTCAGATAAACAGGGAAAGATTAAAAGAACGCGTACTACTCAACCAGAGTAATCGAGTCAAAGCTAGATAGCTTTCTAATTGCTGGAAAGAAATTTTTCCCAAAAAAATTAGTTGAAATCCTGGCCTTGTTGAGGAAGTATTCTGAAGCTTTGATCTGTTATCCTGTGAAGCTTTGGGGAGTGGAGACTATTCCTGTAAACCCAGATGAAGAAGGTCGTCCCAAAGGTCTTGTTCCTGAGGTTTCTGCCTTTCTTCTTACTGCAGTCTTGCCTGGATTTAGGCATTGAAAATGATACACTGACTTCTTCAAAAGAGAAAACCAGTGAGGGTGTGTTTCCATGTCTCTCT
>NW_010110303.1:77277-132429 GCF_000699245.1 Pterocles gutturalis | reverse complement strand
TCTTTCCCTTGTCATTTCTGGAGTGTGTTTGAGAAATATGTCTTAGTAGTTCCTCCATTATTGTTTTGATAGATTCCTGTTCTTATAGCTCCTTAATACTAGCTTGTTTCCAATCTATTCTGAGAGGGGAATAGAGGAACATGTCTCATTCTTTATTGGTTTTACATCTTAGTGATCGTTGATAAAAATGTTTTTTATGATATGCACTGCTATCCACTACTCCTTATAAGGTACTCAGAGCTGGACAGAATACAATACATACAGAATTATTATATGTTTATAATTTTTATAATTCTTGGAACAGGTGCTTGCAGGAAACTTTGAAGAATTCATTGTAAGTTTAAGCCAACTTTTGCAGTTTACTTCCACATCACTGGACATCAGCCATTTTACAATCTAAGTGAAAAGAGGGAGAAGAATTTTCTATCAGAAGATGATGTGATGTATGAAGTAAATGTTCACTATTCCATATTAGTTCAGATCTAGTTTGCTTGCTTATAGCAGACAGCACTGGCATATTGCTTCTAACATGTGACTTCATGGAGTTGTTAATTTTAAGTTAACTCTGTGTGTGTTCCCCTTGTCAAGGTAGTAATTCGTAGACTTTTGGTCATCTGCATTCTTGGCATTTTTTAGGAGTTTCAGTTTTTCTGCTTTAATATGACTGTAAATCATGTTGAAACTTTCAGCAAAAAAGGATATAACATAGATGTGTAACTTCTAGTTTCCTTTCAAACATGAATTCTAAACTAGACATGAAGGTTATTTGAATAATATTTGAACAGTCATAAGTCTTAATACCTCTCTCTCTTGTTTCAGGGTTTCTTTGTTATTGCTGCCATGGGAAGATACTTGATGATGCTGTTGCTGCTAATGCTGCTCGCGCAGCATTTTGGAAACTGTGAAGGAAATCAAAGGCCACATCATGCTCCACCAATGCAGTTTACACAAGTACTGTATAATGCCACTGTGTATGAGAATTCTGCAGCCAAGACTTATGTTGGGCATCCGGTGAAAATGGGCATTTACGTTACAAATCCATTATGGGACCTAAGATACAAAATTATTTCTGGTGACAGTGAGAACTTGTTCAAAGCTGAAGAATATGTTCTTGGAAACTTTTGCTTCTTGAGAATACGGACCAAGGGAGGCAACACAGCTATCCTTAACAGAGAGGTAAAAGACCATTATATGCTGACTGTTAAAGCAGTTGAAAAAAATACAAACGCTGAAACACGCACGAAGGTCAGGATACAGGTACTGGATACAAATGACTTGCGGCCTTTGTTTTCTCCAACATCTTACAGTGTTTCTTTGCCTGAAAACACGGCAATAAGGACCAGCATTGCAAGAGTCAGTGCAACAGATGCAGATATAGGAACAAATGGAGAGTTCTACTATAGCTTTAAAGAACGAACAGATGTGTTTGCTATACATCCAACTAGTGGAGTGGTAGTTCTAACTGGCAGACTTGACTACTCGGACACTAAACATTATGAGATGGAAATTCTTGCGGTGGACCGTGGACTGAAGCTGTATGGTAGCAGTGGCATAAGCAGTATGGCAAAACTAACTGTTCACGTAGAGCAAGCAAATGAGTATGCGCCTGTTATTACAGCTGCTACATTGACTCCATCAGAATCAGACAGAGATCCAGCTTATGCAATCGTAACTGTAGAGGACAACGATCAGGGTTCAAATGGGGAAATAGCATCATTAAATATTGTTGCAGGTGATCCACTTCAGCAGTTCAAAACAGTGAGGTCTGTTCCAGGAGGTAAAGAATACAGAATAAAAGCCATTGGTCACATTGATTGGGATAGCCACCCTTTTGGATACAACCTTACCCTTCAAGCTAAAGATAAAGGAAATCCCCCGCAGTTTTCTTCTGTAAAAGTTGTTCATGTGGCATCACCTCAATTTAAGTCTGGTCCTGTCAGATTTGAAAAAGAGATATATAGAGCTGAAATAAGTGAATTTGCTCCTCCAAACACACCTGTGATAATGGTGAAAGCTCTGCCTAGTTACCCGCATTTAAAATATATATTTAAAAATACACCAGGCAAAATAAAATTCAATTTAAACACTCACACTGGTCTTATTACGACTTTAGAACCCATAAAAGCACAATATGCATCCCATTTTGAACTTGAAGTTGTGACAAGTGACAGAAGAGCTTCTGCGAAAGTATTAATTAAAGTACTAGGCATGAACAGCAATCCTCCTGAATTTACTCAGACATCCTATAAAGCCTCCTTCGATGAGAACGTGCCAATAGGTACAAGTGTCATGAGAGTAAGTGCAAGAGACCCTGATGAAGGGGAGAATGGTTATGTGACTTATAGCATTGCAAACCTAAATCCTTTGCCATTTGTGATTAATCATTTCAGTGGGATTATTAGTACCTCGGAAGATTTGGATTATGAATTGATGCCAAGGGTTTACAATTTGAGGATTCGAGCTTCTGATTGGGGTGTACCATATCGTAGAGAAGTTGAAGTTCCTGTTACTATTACTTTAAATAACCTGAATGACAATATACCTCTGTTTGAGAAAATAAATTGTGAGGGAACAATCCCCAGGGATCTTGGTGTTGGAGAACAAATAACAACTGTGTCTGCTATTGATGCTGATGAGCTCCAGTTGGTAAGATACCAAATTGAATCTGGAAATGAACTGGATTTATTTAGCCTAAATCCAAATTCTGGAGTACTTTCACTCAAACAGTCACTAATAGATGACCTAGGTGCTAAAATGGCTTTTCACAGTTTGAAAATTACAGCTACAGATGGAGAAAACTTTGCAAAACCGTTGTATATCAACATATCCGTAGCTACTAGTCGCAAACCGGTCAACTTGCAATGTGAAGAAACTGGTGTTGCCAAAATGCTCGCAGAAAAACTCTTGCAAGCGAATAAGTTGCACAGTCGTGGAGAAGTTGAGGATGTTTTCTTTGACACTCACACTGTGAATCTACATGCACCTCAATTTAGAAGTACTCTCCCAAGTAGCATTGAGATAAGAGAAGACCAACCTGTGGGCTCCAGCATAATACGTATGGATGCTACTGATTTTGATACTGGCTTCAATGGAAAGCTAGTGTATGTTATTTCTGGAGGTAATGAAGACAGTAGTTTCATTGTTGATATGGAAAAAGGAGTTCTGAAAGTTTTATCTCCCATTGACCGAGAAGTAAAAGATAAATATACTCTAAATATTACTGTCTATGATCTTGGAATACCACAGAAGTCTGCCTGGCACCTTTTAGATATAAAAATTTTGGATGCTAATGATAACCCACCAGAGTTCTTGCAAGACAGCTACTTTGTTGAAGTGAGTGAAAACAAAGAGTTAAACAGTGAAATAATTCAAATTGAAGCTACTGATAAAGATTTGGGAGCTAATGGAGAAGTGAAATACTCTCTTCTTACAGATACAGACAAGTTTACTATTAATGCCATGACAGGAGTTGTGAAAGTTGTAGGGGTTCTGGATCGTGAAGAACAGCACGTCTATTTCTTGAAAATAGAGGCTAGGGACCAACCTACTGAAGAACCTCAATTATTTTCAACAGTTATTTTGAAAGTGTCTGTAGAAGATGTTAATGACAATCCTCCTAAGTTTATTCCTTCAAATTATCGTGTGAAAATTCGAGAAGATCTTCCGGAGGGAACTGTTGTTATGTGGCTGGAAACCTATGATCCTGATTTAGGCCAGTCAAGCCAAATACGATACAGTCTTTTGGACAGTGGAGATGGCACTTTTGATGTTGACAAACTAAGTGGAGCAATACGTATTGTACAAAGACTGGATTATGAAAAGAAACAGTTTTATAACTTGACTGTGCGGGCCAAGGACAAAGGAAAACCCATTTCATTGTCCTCTACATGCTACGTTGAGGTTGAGGTGGTTGATGTGAATGAAAACTTGCACCCTCCACGGTTCCCTGTATTTGCAGATAAAGGCTTTATAAAAGAAGATGCCCCTGTTGGCTCCTCAGTAATGACAGTATCTGCTTATGATGAAGACGCAGGACGAGATGGGGAGATTAGATATTCTATCAGAGATGGATCTGGTATAGGAGTTTTTCGAATAGATGAAGAGAAAGGTAAGGTGCCTTTCTGTTATTTTTATATTCTAAATAGAGTCATATGCCAGCAAAGAGATGAGAGAAGCAACAGTGTCATAGTTGACATATATGTTCTTGTTAGGAGAAAAATGTGTCACCAATAATGTGTATAGTTCTGTCCACCACTTTAGTGAAATTACATGTGTACATTTGATAAGTAATTTTCCTCTATTCTCATTTCTGTCCAGGCTACCTAAAGTCATTCTTAGATCTTAAAATCTATGCCACCTGGCAAAAATAAGAGTACTATTGATATAAAATGAAGGTCTGCCTCATGTGAACACTGATGTCTTGTGGACAGCAGGACTGTGAAGTTAAGGCCACAGACTGATTTCTGCGGGGATTTTCATGGTTTTTAATCTTAAGAGACATCTCTTTTGGTTCATTTACTGGAGCATGGGTGTGATACTGCCATACATGCTGGTTTTGGTAGTTACTTTTCAGAGTTGTTATAGGTGCCCATCCGTAAGTTAGTAAGCAGTGCCTTAATGGAAAAGCTTCTGTCAAAACAAAGTATAGATGCTGCCTTTTAAAAAGCTCATATAAATGAAATAGACTGAACTGTTGACTTATTTCATTAATAATGCATAAATTGACAAGCAGCCGTGAGAATTTTTCCAGTGTCATATACTCAGAAGAAACTTAATTATGGCATCAGTAACATTCTAGTACTGTCTTCTAGCATTTTGGTTGGACATTTGTGTAGCTTCATTCATTCATTCATTCATTTATGTCTCCCATGAAAACAGAGCATTGATATTGTGCTACTATCTAAGCACCTTAAAATAAATTGAGGAGGAATCTTGTCCAAAATTTGTCTACAGGTTTCATGTAGGTAAATTATCATGTATGTGATTGATGTCTTGAAGAAAAAAAATGTAACTGAGAATAAAAAAATAGCAATCATATCTGATTCATCGAGTAGCCATTCTGTGTGTTCTGCATGCTTCCCACAGTTGTGAATGTGGGTAATACAGACTCACAAAGTTACTTTACTCTTCAGGGTTTAGGGGAACAAACTGTTACTGGCAATATTTCTTCTTTGGAAAGCGAGTTATTAAATTATGTGGTTTGTGGCTAAGGAACCAACTCTAGCTTGAAATGTAGCATTGCTTCTCTTAGCTTCGCTTTTAACAAAGCACATAGTGGAACACATTTTCTAGAAATGGAGAACTGAATGCTGTCCAAGACTTAGTATTTTCACTTTTAGGTTTTTGATATTTCTGCAAACTATGTATCATTATGCCTTTCTTTCGGCAACTTGTACTTTCAAGTTGTCTGTTCATTATAGTATCTCAGAAAAGCATCTAGTTGTCCTACAGAATGAACTTGAGTTTGCCAATTTGTTGTCCAGGTGATAGATAACAGCAGTGAGAATGAAAGAGTGAAGAAGTATTTTTATTTTGACACCAGTATGTACATGTGTATCTATTTATGTGTATGTGGAGAGGTACGTGTATTTTTGTGGCACTACTACTGTGGCAGAATTACTTGTCTGCATGTGTTACCTCTTTACTCTTTTGGCACGAGGCTAGCTTGCTTTACTGAAGAATTGGTTTGAGTTTAAGTAAGTTAATTGTTATCTGTCAGGTTTGCAAAGTTGGCAGAACTTGGGGCAAAACCAGCTTCTGTTTAATAATCTTGTCCAGGACAGTGGCTCTGTATTTTCAAGGCAGGGGAGAGGCATTGTTTCTATTCATATCTGGTATCTGGTGTTTGCAGTTCTTCAGGTGTGAAAGTAGAGGGATTCGGTGGGTGGTCAAGAGAGGTTACTATTTTTTAATCTTAGTGAACAAATTCCACTTAAGACGCTGGCGTGGGGAAGAACATGTTTGTGTTTGGTAGATGTGTTTTTTCCATCACAGGCACATGAAAAGGAACTGAGGAAAGAACATGGACTATCTACAAGCTTGACAGTATAGCTTAAATCTTGTCTATTTTGTTGTTGTTGCTAAGATATCATCAGATTTGTTACAGGAGGCACTCTTTATACTGCAGCATCTGAGTATTTGTCATGTTTTTTGAAGTGGACTGGCCTTGATACAGGCAGCAGACTGATAATTAGCCAAGAAAGCACATTAAAGAATTTGTGAAAGAAGAAATCTGTCAAGAAACTCGGTAACATTTTTAGCTTGCTAAAGGGCTCTTTTGACTTTACCCCTGAGCTACATGTCTCTGTGCTGTCTTTGAAAGCATCATACTACACTTCCAGTTCAGAGACAGATAAACTGGATTTAGGAAGTTATTTGGAGTCAACAGTTAACTAAGTGGCTAAGAAGAATCTTTTGTGACTTTCCTCTTAGGAATCAAGGGCAACAATCTCATTTGCAGAAAGACTATATGATTGATGATGATGATGATAGAAGAATCAAGTAGTTAGTTCCATGCATGAAATTTTTGCGGGCTTTCAGGTTATCTTTTCCATGTTAATGTTTTGGTTTTTTTAATTTTACATTTCAAAAGGTAGGAAATTGTATTAGTGTTTGATGTTGTGCCTGTCATTCCAGAATTTTCACAAGAGAATTTAGTATATCTTTGACACTAACTGTTGAGTATTTTTTAATAAGATTTACCTTGTTTTGTGTCAGCTGGTTTTCATGGATTCTATTTTCTGCAGTCCTGTCCAAACCATTAGAAGTAGATCTCCTGACAGGGAGCACTGATGCAGCCATACTTCCAAACTCAGAAGCTGCTTTGGTTACCTTTGTTGACTAATTGCTCTGAAGCTTTTCAAGAAGACACAGAAAAAAGTATGTTAGAGGTCATTTGGTAGTTAGTCATATTTTAGCTTTCATGTAAGTATTCATTAGCCTGAAAAGGCAATAATGGTCAGGAAAGGAGGAGAGCAAGATGCTAGAAGTTCATAAAATTGCAATAGTTTCTGTACCACCTTCCTCATTGTGCTGTTTTTTGCATTACAAGAAATAGGACGCACACATTTAACAGGTAACCAATCTAAAAGGAAGTATTTTTCACATGAAGTGTGATAGTCATGAAACTCATTTCCCCAGGAAGTTATAGAGACTGAAAGTATGACTAAAGAAAATAAATGGTGTTAATGAGATTATTTTGAGTTTCGGCCTCATCCTATCTCCAGCTCATAAATTGTTAACTCAAAGCCAAGTGGTTGAGGGAAGGAGATCAGAGATCATCACTCAGTATGTAATGATTCAGAAGTATAGCAGTGCATTGTGACTGTTACTGTACAGAGATAAAATTAAAATTGCATAATTAATGGAGACTCTGGGTGTATTATAACAGTATGAGGGGAAAGATCTTAAAACAAGATTTCTGTGCAATGAATTTATACCTATTTAGGTATGTGTGTTCAGGAGAAGCTGGAATTTAATATAGCTTTTTACATGTGAGCTATACTGAAATCTGCAAACTGACATGATCAGCTGGCTACATAAACTGGCTACTAAAACAGCTGTGAAATATTTTCCCAAAGAATTTGATAAGGAGTTGAGCAAATTGGGATGTATTAATAATAAAATGCATTGTCTTGATACGGAACCCAGTGTGCCACAAAAAAAACACATACACCATCTAAATCCCATTAGCACTGAGCAATAAAAGTGAGATAAATCATGTCAATACCATGCTGCTACTACCATTTAGAAAAGCTCTAAGGAACGGTAGAAGCAATTGCTGGAGGAGAACCTGAAACCGAAGCTACATGGGACTGAGGCAATACTGAAACCTCTTTCTTGTCCCAGTTCTCATCCCCGCAGGCAAGCAGGGAAAAGGAGAATGTCTTCTGTTTACTTTTTTGTTGTCAAATGTAAGGATAGAGCATTTTCATTAAGTATTTATACTCCTCAAAGGTGAAATGAAAGATGGAAGCTCTAGTATGTAGAAACGTAATTAGGAAGAACTCCCAGAGGGCCATTCAGTGTTGCCCACTGGGCTGGATGTAACACTGTCATGGGAGCACCGACACGTGATGAGCAAGTTTCCACACTGATTTTCAGATGGAAAAATGAGAACTGTTGCTAGTTTTGCTCAGCATCTGGCCTTCTCCAAAGACTTTTTACCAAGCAGGCTGCGCCTTTCCTTGACATATCAGAGCTTCTAGCTTGTTACTGAGAGCTGGTTTTTATCTTGTTTCAGGGTTGTCTTTATTTAGTTTTGGTTTTCTTTCTAGTGCTCAAAATTTAGATAGCTGAGGGAGCCTGCAGACCTTGGGAGTGTTGATGTTTTGGGTCATTTAGCCTAAGAAAGGTCTCATTGGAGTGTTTATAGGAGATGGGAGCCCATCGTGGAAGCTGACATTTAGAAATGAAGGAGGTTTCAAGAGTCATGAATTCTGTGGTGTCTGGTTGCGTCTAACCAGTCATGTACTAGAGTGGTTGCATTTGCAACCCTTGTGCACCCAGATGCAGGGTATTGGGTGTAGGCCCTATGCAGTCAGGTTTCCCCGATGACAGTTTAGTTGAATTAGAAACCATGATGAATTTTACAAACACATTGTTATCAGAAACTTACCAGCTAGTTCAACTTGCAAGGCTACCAGAAGGCATTTTCTAAACTTCTGCAATTGAGGATGTTTCCCAGCACATAACCTAGTTCCAGAATGGTGTCAAGGGTGATATGGCAGGCTGAACTTAATGTATTATAATCTTATTACTTGTATTTAATCCAGTGATGTAGTTATTTGTTACCAGGAGTATAACTGTTCTTTCCGTAACCTGAGTTTAAGTTATTAGGCCATGAGTGTTACAGCACAACAGTAATTCTGTTCTAACAATAACAACAAAGTTTAAGGTGATTAAACTAATTTGCTGACTTAAAAAGTCCCAAGTATGACTGCTTTATTAGAACAAAGGTCTGTCTAGCCTGATATGCTGTCTCCAGTAGCATAAGGAAGAATAAGAGCAGGGCAACTACATGATACTTCCTTCCAATGCTTTCCCAGTCTCTGGTTATTTTCTGTTTGGGTAGTTC
Organism: Pterocles gutturalis; assembly: GCF_000699245.1. Lineage (NCBI taxonomy): Eukaryota > Metazoa > Chordata > Aves > Pterocliformes > Pteroclidae > Pterocles > Pterocles gutturalis. The sequence goes on along the minus strand of NW_010110303.1, from coordinate 123,353 downwards.
TTGAATCAGATGTGGTTTGTAACCTTTAGCAGGTTTATCTTTTTTGTGTAGTCTTCCCTTGGAACCATGTAATTTTGAAGTGTAACGTTACTACCATGATAAGGAAAGATGATTTGTTTTGGTAAAGAATGTTAAAGGAGAGGGTAAAAAAAGAATATTAATGGGAGCATGTGGAGGGAAATTAATTTTATTGCATGTGCATAAAATAACATCAATAAAGCTTAGTGGCTATGGGACACTATTTTTAATATTACCGGAACCATTTCCAGCTGGGAAAATAGTAATTCATTAAGGAGAATTAATAGGGTTTTAACCATGTAAAGCAAAGTACTGAATTGTACTCTTAAAAGGTACAGAGCATTGCTAACACATAATAAGCATGTTAACATTTCTTTGTAGTGTTCTTATAATTGCATTAATTAAAATGCGAGATATGATTAACATTTATACATGAGGGGTAGGTGCAGGTTCATCAGTGATCTTTGGCTTTTAAGCATTTCAAATCAATCCACCACTCTGTTGTTGAGTTCTAATACGAAGCCAGGCATTAGCAAAGATTAAATACTATGATCATCAACAGAGCAGAACACTTAAGTACACATTGGCTAGGTGTCAAACCAGCAGCATTGTCTGGAACAGAAGCCAACTGGCCTGCATCTATCCCAACAACTCTCATACCTTTAGGTAGGGTGGCTGCACCCAGACTGTCTGTTGGGAATGCTGTCATCTGCTGCATTTTGACTCCTAACTGTGCCCTGTACCCTGGAAGAGTGGTAGCTGGCACCTGCCAAAAGCAGTTTAGCAGTGTAGAGAGTCGAGTTTCAATGCCTGTGAATGTTTTCTGTCTGTTTGTTGTACTGATACAGCCGTAAACCACTTGAAGGTAGGGGTGGCATTTTTAATCAAAACTGAGACTAGAGTGATTTGGTTTTAAGTTAATTGTAGTTAAGCGGCCTTATGAATATGGGACTTTCTTCTCTTTCAGCGAATGCTTCATGTTGAAGTTGCACCTTCTGTATACTTTAGTTTGTTACCTCTTTTCTATAAGTCATGAATATAAATACCAGGATATACAAAAACTTAGTTTCCCTCAGTTTAAATTTAAAAAAACAAACAAACAAGGAACCAAAAAATGCCTAATAATTTCCGTTTTTCTACTATACATATTCCAAACATGCTGCTGTCCAAGCCATATGGTGACTGTGTGCTGTGTTTATTTACAGTCCTTGCAGATCTGTCAGATAGGTTATAGGTCACTGATAACAGAAAAAATGTTGAGCAAATCTTTTTGTAAGAGAGCTGTTAACTGTTAAATTAAACATTGTAATTGACAGAAGTTGTGACAATGACGTTTCCTGCTTTGCTTCTGTCCACAGATACAGTCACAGCGGCACGTAGTTTTTGGCATTAAAATTCCTTATGTGAGTATTTTGACCAGTTAAAAATGAGGAGTAAATGGGAAAAAGACCCTCTCTTACGAGGGTTTTACAGTGTTTTCTTCTTGCAAAGCACAGTAGTTCTTACCACAAGGTTTGAAGAGAGCTGGATTAGGAGATACTCTATTTCTGTAGAGTACTAAGGGGTTGCAGCTTTTTGCTCAATAAATTTGTACTCTAGCTAGTTTGGGTACAGACACGAGTGACACTCAGAGCACAAACTAATCTCCCAGGTATCTAATTAGCTTTTCAGACAAGTTTCTTTTTACCCGAAACCTAATTCTGTACTGCCACTTTACGTTGCATTGAAGTTTATGATTTGCCCATATAGCTATAGCAGCTAGGTTTTTTCAGTGGCTGAGGTATAAATTTGCTAGAGTAAGAATTTCGAGGTTATACTCATGTGGTTTGTAAAAACAAAAGAACAACAACAAAAAACTAAACAGAAAAACAGCTAAAACCAACACCCCTCCACGCTCCATAGAACAATTACTAGGTTCTATAAACTCCAAGTTAAAGTTCTTAAGCCTGTGAATGTTAATTTGGAAGGTTAATCTTTTAAATGAGGGGCTGCATCAGCACTTCAGTTACCAGTTAAGAGAGCTAAAACCTGATTCTAATATGCACGCTGGAGATTTGAATGAAATTCTAGTCAGCAGAGAAGAGTTTTTTCTTAATCAAAGGACTTACACTGATTGTTCTTGGATTCTGTAGTTGGACGGTCAGTTGCCTGGAACAGAATTCCAGGTCAAAACCTGGAAGTCAAGCGCAAACAGTTAAACTCATTTCTTTGGAAAATAATGCAAGGGCAAACATATTCTGTTTGTTTGGATAGTGTATAATTAAGCTAATAATAAATGAATTTAAGTAATACTTTTTGAGTTTGAGAAGCATTTTTTTGTGCATAACAGGACAAAAGTGTATTTTGGGTTGTTGGGGTTATTTTTGAAAAATGTTGGAAACACATCTGTTCAAGAAATACTAGTTTGTCTCTGATAAGTAATAAAAAATACATCTGTTCTTATTCTGTAAACAGAAATTAGTTTAGGTCAGAGATGCAGAAATAGTAATTCCCTTAGCTTTCACTGTGAGGAAAGTTTAGTAAAAATTATAGAGTTTTTTCTTTAAAAAGAAGGGGGGCAAGTGAAGATCAATTTGGTAGTTAACTGCTCTGGAAAGATATTTTAATGCTGATATATGTTCAGTGTTTTTTCTAGTGGAATATTTATTTTGTACTGTGCCTGGGCATTCCGGCCCTTTGGTACTGAATTGAGAAAGATGTGCAGCATGAGAACAACTTGAATTGATGTGACTGGGAGACAAGATCTACTCATTTAATTTCTCCCACCAGCAGTGTTGCGAATCCCTTGCAGAAGAGTTCTTCTTGAACTTCTCCAGAGCCCATCAGAAGAAAGATTTTTCTTGTAACAATAAATAATGAAGCCACTTGTAGTGCTATTCCCATCCAAACACAATAAACAGTTTTTTAAAGTATTTATCCCATATTTTGATGCCTTTTCTTCCCTACCAGAATTTTCAGGGATAGTCAAGCATGCAATACCGTGGAGCAGGGCTGAAATTCTAGCTTAGTCTGCAAGATGGGAAAGACAATTTTATGTGTGGGACACTTAAATTGAGGAGGCATATTTATGGTTGTTGATTACAGATATTTAAAAAACTTGTTCTGTAGACTATTTTTAAAATGCAATATTACCTTCTTTTCTGCTTTCTAGTTAATGATACCGAGTGGGTTTGAGTGTGTTTAGTATGATGAAGAAAATTAGAATGAAGTTGACACAGAAGAAGATCTGTATAGTTTTGTTCTGTTTTTACTGCATTTTTCTTCAGTGGCATTAAGCCAAACTTGGGCCATTGTGCAAGAAAAAATTAGTTATGTTAAAACAAAAAATCAGCTGTGCCTAAATTGAGTAATAATTTGTGGTTTAAAAACATTTGCTTAAAATTTCATGCAACTAAAATATATTTTCCACCAATTTGTTATGGTTTTAAAAATGAGGCATTTGGCACATAGATTCCCTTTTATGCAGCAGTACAAATAGCTGCAACAGCAGTTTACTAATAGCTGTTGTGTCTTTAGATCTGCTCTAGTAGTAGGAGAAATTTAAAAACTTTTTGAAGAAGTATAGACCCAGTTCAGCACAACTTCTGTGTGTTTAAAGAAATAAAGGTAAGTGCCAGAGACTTGCCATCAGTTAGACTGAAGACAAGTGCTAAATTTGCTGCTATCCAAAAAACCAATCCAGAAAGCTTCTTCCTAGGAGATAACTAATTTTTGGGAGTGTGTTATTTTGCTTTATTGCTGGTACCAGTAGCCTGGCTTCCTGACACCTGAATTTAGTCATGTGCATATAAGTACTCAAGTTCAGAAGAGGTTACCTGGTTAATCTCTCGGCCACCCTGGTTTTGACTACAGTAATGCAAGGATGCAAGCTGTACTCGAGGTGTGGTTACCTTCAGGCTAACGTCTGGAGCTGATGGTGCTGCTGGGTTAACCTATGATGCTGTTCCATTCGTGTTTCTTTTCAAACGTGCTAGAGCTAAGCCTGGCATTTGGAGGTAATGTTGAGTTTCAGTTTGGTGGAGGTTAAGGAGGTCTGGGTTTCGACCGAGGTCCTGAGCAGCCTCCAGCTAGCTGATCACCTTTTAGAATTGAACTATGTAATTTGCATTTGTGATGTTGGTAACTGCAAAGTGCTATTAGGTTGTTAATGTAGCTTTTAGAATTAGTCTTTGGAAGAAGCTGAATTATTTTTAGACAGACATATTTATCTTGTGTTTCGCTGTTGGCAGGGGGATCTGCCAAAGTAGTTTGAGAGTTTTCTTGGGTATCCTGCTGAGTAAAAACTTCACCTTAGCTGGCAAATAGAGATCCCATACAAAAGCTGGGGCTCCCCTCTTCTTCTGCAGGGATGCTGAAAGTAAGGGATTGTTTTGTTGTGAAAGGTGTTGATTGGGTTACAACTTGGTCTGATGAAAACAGAGCTGCCTGGGGGCTGTGTCTCTGTGGGAGATGAACTGAGGCTGAGCCACATGGGGTCCCAGAGATTGCTTTATAAACAGCAATCAGTTCAGGCAGTAGAGTACTATTAAGGGCTTATTAACTTGCTTAGACCTCTCTTTGACTTGAAAAGTACTTGTGGGCAGAGGAATAATAAAAGGGAAGGGTTGCCAAAAGCTGTGGAAGGTGCATCTTGCGATATCTCTGTTGGTACATCTGTTGAGTTGGGGATTTATTTCCTACTAAGCATCTGCTTAGCTTTTGAAGTACATATTAAGGTCAAAGGAGGGGAGCTTGAAATGATGGCGTAATGTTTATTCTTTTCTTTGAAGATTTTAAACTATAATCATACAGCATTTGGGCATATTTAACAAAGGACAAACCTACATGAGTAATTGGCAAACTTCCACAACTTATAACATGCAGTAGTTGCAGCTTTAAAACTTGTGTTTAAAAATACTTTGGGCCTTGCTGAAACTATGGTTTGCAGGTCTATTTTGTAATTTGTGTATCGTTCTTATTGCATCTGTGACTTTATTACACTGGTCATTTTAATGTGACCAAAAATGAATTTTCAATTCATCAGTCTCCATGTGGCTCAACAAAATAAAATCTCTAGCGTTCCAGTGCTGTCAGAGAGACATTTTTGGGAAAACAGAAGCATCCGAAGAATCTAGCAACAAGACTGCAACAGATAATTTCTTTATTCAGAAATGAGGTTTCCCCAAACTCCTTGTGTTCTATCCACACTTCTAGTAGCTACTTCTATTTGATTTTAAATTATCTGTGAACAAGGATAAATCAATACATTCATGGTTGTTATTAAGAGTTGCATAATTTTGATAGGCATTAGGGTTAAAGAGCAAACTGCTGAGCCAGTGGATATAAATCATCTTGACCTACCAGTAGTGGTGATTGTTAATAGTTCTTTCACCTCAGACTTCTGCGTCGGTGCAGACTTGTCAGTGTGGCATCACTGATACCAGAACTGAATATCTGCCTACATGATAGGGAAGGTTACACACAAAAAAATCAGCAGTTGCATTGTTTTATTCTCCAGTATAACTTTTAAAATAATCCTCACTGACATGGATTGCTTCCAAAATCTGCTTGTTTCTTAAATCAGTCATTTTGAGTGCTTACGCAAAAGACCATTTTTATTTTGCTGAAGCAAAAAGCCTGAAACAGCCCCTATACACAAAAAAAAAAAAAGAAAATTCCTGAGTTTTAGTTTAGAAGTTGCTTATCAATGTGCTTATTCATGTTTTGTACAGGATGGAAGGATTAAAAGATTATTATATTAAAAATTTCAAGATATAAGAAGTATAGTTACAGAATAGCCTTCTGATATTAGTGTTACTCATAAATGTACATGAGCATTACAGAACTGCTCTAGTCATGTGGGTAAAGAAATGTAGATTCTGGTAACATACTGTGCTAAAAATTGGTACAGAATGGATGAATAATGTGCTAGAAAAGAAATACAGACTTCTTCTCATATGTGTTGCCTGTAGTCCAGGCTGTATTTATGCACAGAGGGAGTTTGGTAGTTCAGCCTGAAAGACTTGCAGTACAAAGAAGCTTATGATGGAATGTATGAATGGAATTATGTATGTGATCTTTAATGTTGGTCTCCTGTCCTCTCCATTTGTGAGGGTGACATACATAGTGCTTTCATGGGGAATACATCTCCATTCTACAGATTTATTTATTTTTTTTTATCCGTTACCCCTCTCCCCCTCTGCAAAACCTTTGCCTGTATATTTACCATGACAGGGTATATCCTGTCTCTATGAAAATCAGAGATTGCTGTCTAATGATAAGGGTTTAATCTGCAGTGAATCAGGCATGTGGAAACTTCTGTCTGTGGAATTTTCTGTTTGATCTGAGAGGAATGCCCTTGCTGTGCCCTTCCTGTAATGAAAGCAAGGTAGAGTGAATCAAAGTGATTCTAGATAAGATTGGAATGTGTGCATTGGTTATGCCTCTGTTATATTTGATGTTGCAATTCTGATCGTATATATTATTTTACTATCCAAGAGATTAACAGCATAGTTCATATTTTTAAAATATACTTCTTGCTGTTTTAGGTAAAAGTGCTGGGTTTTTCTTGATTAAATTCCTGTGTTAATACTTAGGTTTGAACACGTAAAGTCTTTCTCACAAAAACAGATATTGTCAGCAAAATATTGAAAGTGCTATGATGATACAACAGGGTTTTTTGTTACTGTAAATAATTTTACACTATTCACTAAATCTTCTATCTTAAAGATTTTTTTTGGTGTACCATTGTGAGGAGTGGCTAACAGTTTTTTTTTTTTTCCCTATATTTATTACATAGGCAGTTAATGATTAACAAATGTCCAGCTGCCTGTGCACGGAATGTTAATTACCTCAGGGGAGGGAAGGAAAGATGACTATACCTTTGCATAAGAAGTCTGGTATCATAGTTCACTTTGAAGGTAGTTTGAGTATTAACAGTACCAATTTTAGCAGATTAATCAGAAATGGAAAAATGACCTATGCCTCTCTCTTTGGTGTCTGGTTATACGTATGCGCTTCCACACCTGTGCTACTAGCTATTAACAGAACTATTTTGGGTTGCCTGGGTTTGTCCAGACCATTTTAAATTAAAAAGTGCGTAAGAAGACATGACAACTTGTAAAGAAGCAGATTACTTTCTGTATGACTACAGAGAAAAAGTGATAAAAGTCTAAGCAGTTCATGGTCCCCACTATTTCACACCCTTCCTAATCAGCTTTCTGAACAGGGACTTGTGTGTTAAGTACTGAAGTACAGAGATCAAGAACTGTGCTTGCAAATGCTAAAAAAAAACCCCAAACAAGCAAGCAAACAAACAAAAAACCTTAGCACTTGCACTTTTCAATTAGCTTTTTGTTTCCTTAAAAATGCTCATATGGAACGGTGAAATTTTGTAGTGAAATGTCGGACTGACTTGAACCTTTCCTGATACAGATAAGGTAGAGGAAGAGCGTGTGAGCAGGTTCAAAAACTGCTAGTGAAAGATAAATTGTCAAGTTGTCATTGACTTAAGTGACATGTCAGTTTTGATGTGCATTGTTTAATAAGAAGTTAAGGGAGTGATGATTAAAGTGAGAACAAGATTGCTGCAGATTATGTGGGTTAAATTCAGAGTGAATATTGATCCAGTGTGCGATGGTAGGAGGAAATGGAGTAGGAAATACATGCCATGCTATGTCTGTAATTCCAGGGGTTGTCGGAAAATTCTTTGGCAATTGAGTTGTTCAGTTTAGTCAAACATAAGAGTGGCTGGTATTTGAGAATGTATTGTTGAGAGCAGTCATGCACAGATAGGGAGGTTTGAGCTCACCTGGTGCAACTCCATTGCAAGTCACGGCAGGTTCTGTGACTTTCTTAAGGAAAAAATCTTTAGTGGTTCAAGATCAAAATGCATTTTAGTCTACTAGTTATCTGCAATATTGTAGCGTTCTTTCATTTACACTGAGTGTACTAGTGTAGACAGAGTTGATCTACTCATGGCTCTGACAAATTTCTTGCTTGGTGGAGAGTTATTCACATCACTCATCATTCTCTTTGGTATTGTTACTAAAGGTTCAGTTATTTTCAGCAAAAAAATGTTTTTGTGGGGAGTAATTAAGAGGTTTCTAATGGAAATACTAACAGAAAAATTCTGTGATCTGTTTATCCAAATGTTTGCAGGTTCTGCTATTAAGCAATAACTATAGAGTGAATTAAACTTGAGGATTTTTTTTTAACTGTTAACTTGAATTAATTTCTGCTACCTTTAGTCAGATTTTTCTTCTGGAAAATGTTGATTAAAACTGTGCAGATAGTTATCCTTTGTTTTATGTGAAAAAGACTAAACCCATCTCCCAAGAAGCATCCAGGGCATTTACAAATAAATGTGCTTGACATCTAATAACTCATTTCTAGTTTTCTAGTTGCAGGTCTCCTTTTTAGATGTTAAATAGTGATTCTTCAGTGTGCATGTAAGCATTTGCTTAAAAACAGAGGATTTCTCATTTACTTAATACAGTAACCTTAACCAAAGAGAATGAACTTTTTTTTTTTTTAATCCCAAAGTTCTTTGCGTTCATGACTCTCCTGTCCTGAAGTTTTTACTCGGAAACAAACAAGTTCAGAAACATTTCTTTGTATGGCCTTTTGTTTATTTTGGTTCATATTGAAAAGCAAATAATAATAAAAAAAAGTATAACAATCAGTGTGGAATCCCCTCTGGATACATGAGTGGAAATAAAGTCTGAATAAAGAAGTGGATACTTTGTAGGTTAATAAAGCTGACTTTGTCAGAAAAGGGTGAATGTCTTTTGATGCCACTAGATCCCAGATGCTTTAATCTCATTACTTTGTTGATTTGCTTTGTTCTTCTAACACTTGCATGCCCACAGGTACAGCAGCTCTTCTTTGTACACATAAATCTGCTTGGGAGTAGTGTTTCTGTTGACAGTAATTAAATGCTACTGTGTATATAGCTACCTGGTGCAGTGACATGAACAGCAGTAACAGCCTGATTCCCAGTATTCCTCAACACACTGCTTGCCTTTTGATAGGTATCAGTATCTTTCCTTGCTCAGAGCTGGTCTGGGAACTGCCATTCTTAACTAGCAGTTTCTGCAGCTGAAAATAGTCTGGAGAATGAAAGCTTGAAGCAAAATTGCAGCAGTCTAAAACACAAATTGGTATAAATAACACACACATGCTACATGACAATTTTTTTGCATGTGGGTTACTAATGAGCCAGTGTTGCTGTGGAGGACAGCTGTAACTGCTTCTCACTAAAGAGTACCACTGCTGTTGAACTTGTGGGGCCTTCAAAGTTACTTTTGCAGAAGTAATACGAGGTAGGATGCAATTGTTCAAACTGCAACCAAAAAGGGAACCAGAGAGAAATGCTGTGTATGCAGGAAAAAGATTCTTGGGATACATGGAGCAATTTTCCTTATTTCAGATGGTCATTAAACTTTGAGATATACAGATAAAAAGTAAGTATACTTGTTGCAGAACTGTCTAGGTATTTTAATAGTTTGCAGAGGTCTAAACAGCTAGATCCTTCTGGATCAACAAACCAGTTTCTGTACAATTAAATGTGTTGCTCCTGTGCATAATTGGCTTCCATGGTCTCATTATTTTCCTTGCAGCCTCTTCTTCTGCCTAAGGGGGACCTAGGTTAATCTGTCAACTCCAGTTAGTTTTGAAATTCCTGGGGCCATTTGCAGAGGAATTTCCACTTCAGAGGCTCCCCAATTCCCAGTTAAATTGTTAGTGTGTTAATATAACCCTAACATCGTCAACAATTCCTTAGTACTAGGAAGCCTAACAGTGAAGTTAAGAGGGATTTTGCAGGGTGAAGCCAGAGTTCTAAAGAGCATATGCGTGCATGTAAGAAATTCTTAAAAACTTTGACAAAGAACATAGAAATTCATCCTTGGCGTTTCTTATGCATGTTCAAGCACACATACATTCTAGAAATTTGATTAAGTGCATTTTGTTCTTTGTTCATAAGTAAACAAACAGTAGACCTGTAGAACCCTTCACTTGTTTCTGAATTACCTACATTTCAGTAGAAATTCTCTGTTGGTCATGAAATTATAATACCAAAGCAGGATTTAAAGGTAACTGAATAGTCTAGCAGTATTATCCCAATGTATTTTTGCTTAAACATAGTTACTTATTATATAATTTAATGATACTCTGTAATTGTATTTCTTGGGACATAGAAACCAGTTGTGTCTTTACCTGAAGGTAAAAATCTGTTCTGAAAAAGGGGATGGATGACTGGAGCAATGATTGGCATCAGATCCTGTAGATCTTGCTCATGTAACACAGTAAGAGGGGCAGCTTTATTGGGTGCTGAGAGCCCACATGCTTGGCCCAGAATCAGCTGGCAGTTTGTTCTGTTTTCACTAATATTTTATAAACCTCCTGTAATGCTGATGTAGTAGTGTGGTCACGTTTTTTCAGTATGCTTTCTCTCAAATCATGAATGACTGCTCATGTTAGCAGCAAAGCTTGCTTTAGTTGCTTTTTCTTCAGAGAAACATAGATCGTATGTGGTTGTATTACAATAATTTTTTCTATTGGCGTAGGAGTTAACATTTCATTTCCCTAATGTATACCCATCAGGGGGTTTTTATGTCTCTTCATATTGAGCTTTAGCAACACAGTACTGTTCCTCTGTATAGCAATTATATTGCCTGTTCGAAAGCCTGACATACAAGCAGCCTAGCTGACAGAAATAAGCTGGAGCTATTAAAATAACCATAAATGAGGCTGACAATAGGAGCTGTCTGCCATTGTCCAAAAAGATTTTCTGAACTGGAAATAATCGGCTGAGTTCTAAGGCAACCCCATCAGGGATCTTCTAATTGCAAAAATTCCCCCTCACCACCCCCTGACTTCCTGAAAGAAAATTCACCATCTTTGTGGACCTTAGCAGATTTATTACTTTTAGCCTGAACTACCTAGTACTGAATCATGATTTCTGGGCATATTTTTTTTAATGTAGCTAATTATAGGAATATGTTTTCAGAACTTTTTTCTTTTATAAATGATCCGAGCACTGTGTTTTCCATTCATTTGACTTGTTTTTGTTCAAATGTGCAGAAAGCAACGTGGCAGGAACTGGAAGTCAAAATGTTGCTGGGTCTAATTATTTACAGTTCTTTCTTTTGCCCTGTGTTCTGTTCTACTTTAATGCTACTTTAAGATGTGCAAAAGCTGCATGTAGCAGAGATCAGTAGTGACCCTTTCTCTCCATTCACTTGAAGACAATTCAAATGACTGCTCTCTGGTCATAGCACAGAAGGGATGCATAAACTGTTCTGTGTTTTATGTCAAGGTCTGGATTTGACCACAAACCAAGATTTTGCCCCAAAAAAGTGTTTTACTGTTAATTCATTGGTAATTTCTATGCTTTTACAAAAGTGAGTCTGCCAGGTTTGACTGCACACTGTTAGGTGTCTGATTGTTTCACCAACAACTCTCTGTTGTTCCATTATTGTCGTAGGCAGAAATCGTGTAACTCCAAATACAGCATGTTATTTAATCGAATTTGGGAGTTTTTGAAAACTTGTACTCATATCAGATTTGATTAAGGTATTGATACAGAACTGGTTTTGTCTATATATCTCATTACATCTAGAGAGTTCAGTGAAGTTAAATTTGAGATATAAAACAGGTCATGATTTTATTATGATTGAGGTTTTACTTTGTTTAGTTTGGTTTTGCTCAGATAAATTCTTAAATATATTCTGATGGTGGTGGTTCCTATACTCTGTTAAGGGCTTTGTGTGCTCTAGAGACCACATGTGCTTTGCAGTGATATTCTTCCCCTTCCACCTTCCAGAACTTGCGATATCTAGTCCCTGGAAAGGGAGCAAGCAGTGGTGGACTTGACATATTTGAAGGTCTTGCAGCTGCACTGTGAAGTGTCACTTGCCAGTTAGTGAATTTGTGCCAATTCACTGCAGTGAATCACATCAGCTTGCTGGTACTGCTAGAGATAAGTTACTCAAAACTTTCTAAGCCCTGAAACAAGAGTTGCTTTCCATTTATCAATCCTGTCTAAGCATGATTTCTCAGCTGGTAGTACACAAGACACAACTTGAAATGTATACAGCTTTCTATTTCAAAGAGCTATAAATACAATTTAATTCACTTTTCTGGGAATCTGCCTTTATAAAAGCTGACAAAGGACTACTAATGGCAATATGTTACTTTGAGCTTATTTTCAGTATTTTTTTCCTAGCTTCTCCTGAGATAATTTTTTCTGAGCATTCTCTGAAGCAGAAAGTGTGAAGTTTCTTTTTTCATTGCCTTTCTTCAGTACTTATAAAAAAGAAATGTTACATGTATGTAAATGGATTAAGACCACTGTACAGAAACTTTACTGACTATCTAAAGAAATAAATCTTTAAAATCTAAATATGTGACAAGCTGTAACTATTAGAAGGAATGGTTATATTAATGACAGATGTTAGATGATATTATTCAAGGACTTTTGGGGTGCATGTGAAAGTCTTAACTCTGTAGCTTGGAAACATAATTTGTTGCTGTCGTGGTTTAAGCTGTGTTTTTGGCTGTGTGGGTTTTTTTCAAAGACATTAAAGTGCAGTTCAAAAAGTAAATCAGGATTTAAGATAATTTAAGATTCAGCTTTACTCAGGCAAAACAGAAGAATCATTGAGTGGTCAAAAAGAAACAATGAAACCATTTCAAACTAGATTGAATTATTAGTTATGCAAATTTGTATTCCTCAGACATGTTTGCAAACAAGTAATCTGAATTCTTCACGAGTTATGCAAAACGCAATATTGATGGTTTGTTGCTAGGCTGTACTCTTTCTAGTTGTGCCTAATTAATGCTCCTGGAGGAGAGGAGAGAGAAGAGCAGTGAACACCTCTTGTTCATGTGTGATTCAAAGGCAAGCAATAGTTGCTGAAACTTTCTGCTCTCCTTCAGGGCTGCAACCAAGGGTTATTTGTATTCTGAAGCAGTACAGTTTAGTCTGTGTGAATCTTCAGATGCAAGAATTCTGATACACGAGTAATTTGTGGTGTTACTGATAAGCTTTAAATTGCTATGGAGTTGAAGAGTAAATTGTATGTCTTTGGGTGGCTGTTGCACTTTGTTCCATAGAGGCATAAACACATACTGCTTTCTGTTCAAAGTGCATTTATGATACAAGTAAGGAAGGCTAGCACTTTTACAGCTCAGTTTATTTATGAAAAAATATTACTTCTCTTAAGAGAGAGGTTGTATATACTTTTTAAAAGTTCACACTGACTGCCACAGGTCTTCAGTATTTCAAGGGTTTGAGTGCAGTGCCTCTCTTGGCATTCTGCCCTGTTTACAGAGTGGATGAGATGACATTTCACTTCTGCAAAAGGAATCTTATTCTGTTCCTTCTTTAGAAGGAGATTGTTTCAAGGAGTTCACAGGATGGGGATTTTGGTCTTTTCAACTGACGTTTTAAGTGCTGAATAGTTCCTTGTCTCTCTGACATACTTGAAATCTTGAAATGCTTAAGGATAGTTGCTTTGTGTAAAGACCGGTGTGATATTGTGCTGCCTTTGTGTGTTTATTACTTGACTGATCAAATAATATTAAATTTTGTTGATGTTAGCGTTGGATGCCATTTTAGAAGAACTGTAGGCTTAAGGCTCAGTTGTCCCTTACACACTGGTGCTTGACTGAGACCTGAGTTACAGTAGCACAGCAGCCTCAGGGAAAGAAATTTTTGTTTTTTTTTTCCCTTGGGAGTTCAATAGGTTACATGTTTCAAAACCTTCACTTTATAGAACTCTTTATGGCATGTGTGGTTGTGACTGTGCTTTGCTGCTTCAAGGCATTTCCCAATTGGAAGTTAAGAAGTTAACATAAATACAGATAAATTATCTACAGGGTTTTTTTTAATTGCTCTAAAAGTGGAAAGAATCTGAACTATGACACTAGTCACAGTTAGTAATAGAATCACAGTTTATACTGAGTGCTACAGATGGGTCTGGTACTGCTGAATAGCGCACTCCCGTCTGCTGTAGTCTGTTTTATCATCTGTGGGTGGGTGCCATAACTATTAATAAATTCGCCTTTTTTTCAAGTCACCTTGCTTTCTCTTACTATGTCTGACAGGGACCAAAAAGTGGAGAAGAAACCCAAAAAACCCCCATGCATAATACACAGGGCAGTACTTGCCAACTGTCCTGATTCAACTGTGCCTCTAGACAGTACTCAAGGGGAAAAGGAGGACAAACTGTAGATGTGTTCCTCTGAGGCCTCTGGGGGCTGCTGAGAAGCAGACAAGCACTGTGTCTTCTCCTGTGCCAGATGCTCTTTCCTATTTTGTTTTTTTTTAATCCTGTCAGCTCTGCTATAGCTTGTGTATTTATACAGCTCAGGAAAATGCCTATCATGTCATGGCAGGTAATAATCTAAGAGAGAGGTGTGTTGCAGGGAAGGCAAAAATAGAACATGTAAGAAGAGATGAATAGGAACAAAAAGTCTGCCAAGGAAGTCGTCTGCAGTAATCTGTGTTCAATATGGATAGTATTGAAGAACTGCACTGTCACTAACTTGCACCAAAAGGCAAAGTATGGGTTAGAACATATGCTGTTTTAGATAAGATGACCTGGGCAGAAACCAGGAGTTAATTAAAGCAGAAAATACCAGCTTCATAAAATGTTTGTGTTTTTCTGCCCTATTCCAGTTGTGCAAGTGTGGCAATCTTAGTAACAACCTGAAAACTATGTGTTCTGAGTTGCTTAGCATTAGAAGACAAAGTATTATATTTAGGAAGATTTTACTTAAAAAACAAAACAACCAAACCACTAATCAGCAATGCTGATGTGATTCTTTCTTTGTTTTAACAACTAAAGCAGAGTTCCACAGAATGTAAAGCAGAAATTTTACCAGAAAACTATCAACTTCTGGGAGTTGGGGTTCTTTGGACCTTTGTCCACATCAAAAAATAATTCCATAAATATTAGTAACTTTCTGGACAATATATGCAGTCTATCTAGAGGTAGCAGAGACTCAAGTAGTAAACTTGAGTGTGTTCTGAACTTTTACCCCAATTTTACTTTTAGTTCAAAAGATTGTGCAGCCCTTAGTTCACTGCAGGATACACTGCAGTGACTTACCATTTGTTTAGAATTCAAGACAAAATTGCACTCTGTATTGGCGTGTTGGCAGACTAGTGCCATTGAGGGACAGTGTGCCTCTGTGTTTGTAACAGGCTTAATCCACTCTTAAAAGTTTGGTTTGTATTGATTGTTCATCGAAGGTCATATTTGATCAAAACTATTGTTCATGCAATTCTTCAAATATTGCCTTCTTTCTCCCAGAGATGACTTTTAAAGCAGCTGAAGAAGCTTTTTGATTTGCCCAGCTTATTAGAGTTTAGATTAAGTTTGTAATCAGATTTCAAGCATTGTGTTCCAGGCCAGAGATTTCTCTTAGTTTGCTTCAAACGTCACTCCCAGGGCAAATTCTGCTAAACGGTATTTTCATGCTTTGCTGAGAAATGATTGCAGGTTTTGATTTCCATTGCAGAATTATTAATATTGTTAATGAGAGTTCTCATGGATAAGCACACTTAAGGAGGATCATCCTTGGGAATTGGGGGTATTATAGTTTGAGCATTTGTTAATTAGATAGAATTGGCATGTGTAAGACTGTCAGATTTGAGGTGGATTTGTATGTTTATTTTTGTTTTAAGAGTGACTTTGGTTGTAGTGACTTGGGTTGCAGGATTTAAATTGGAAGTAATGTTGGTTCTTGTCAAGAGTGTATTTAACATTCTAATTTTTCCTCAGTTGCTGTGTGCATAAACCAGCCTGTTCCTTCATATTGAGTTCTGTCCAAATTCCATTCTGTAGTATTCACTTGTTACTTTTGATTTTTTTTTTTTAAATGAAATTGATAGAAAAGATCTGGTGCATCAAGTGGGAACAATATCTACTCTAAAATTTCAGACATCTGAATATTGTAAAATCAACTCTCATGTCCTCTTGCAGATGACTGGGAAACATTTAATCAGAGCTCTTTTGTACTCCCCTCTGGTGGTTAGTGACTGAATACAAATTTCTTTGTATCCTGAGCACCTGAAAGGCTTCGAGATTGCATATCCAGCCAAGTGAAAAATGTTTTTGGAATCCTTACTTCACTGTATTTTATGAACAATAATATTTACAAGTTTTTGGGATTACCATACATGCTAAAGATTCTTTAGTGGTTCTCTGTGGAAGATTTCTCTACTTGTCTTGCTACATAGGAAGCAAATGGTTTGTAAAAGTTAAAATTACAAAAATGCTTCAGTGTAGAGAATGAATGGGAAATTTGCTGATTAAGGATTTTTCTGTGAATGGGGGAAGAATTGGAGCAGAGATGGAGCTTTTACAGCATTGAAGATGTAATAGAAGCACTTAAGCTGTACTCCCTAAATGTACTTTGCACCACTTGAAAAAAGTGAAAATGTTTTCTAGGAGCCAAAATACACTGTTGTAACTGATTATACTGATCAACATCTTACTGATGCTTAATGGATCTAGCAGATTGCGAGATTAAAACAAATTAACTCTTACTTAAAATGTTTTATTACTTCTCTTTGATATACAAGTTCCCATCCTTTTTCTCTCTGCTGTCTTGAGAACCACTACAGCTAGAAGCTAGTGAATTTATGAACTTGGAGAGTGCTGGCTTTCAGAAAGCACACAGTATTATGCTGCCTTCATATGTGAAATAGGCCTCTGTAGTCAATGTTTGCAAAAGCAGAAAGTTGGCACACCAACCTATGATACTTTAAGGACTGGTTCTAGACCTGTGTTTTGGTCGGAGAACTGTCAGTCTCTTTGGAGAAAAGAAAAAAGTCAGTTGAATTACTCTTCCTTGGGCTTGTGTTTTTTAGAAGGTATAGTAGACTACTGAAGTTTGCATGCATTTATACTAATTATTGTTGCATAAAAATTAAAGCTCAAGCTATTAGTGTTCTCATAGGCAAAATCAGGAAATAGTGTTAAGCTTTCAGTAGCAGGAGCAACATCAAATATAGTAATGAGAAAAGGATTGTGTTTTATAATTACTGATGTAAGGTCAGGTTGTGCAGCAATGCTAAAAGGGAAAAAACAACAACAACAGAAAACCCCCAAATACTCCATGTAGCTGTGTGCATTTAGCGTTGATTGTGTTTTGTGACATAACTGCTGATGCAGAACCAGAAGAAATTCAGGTTTTGGTTGTCAGAGCTTCCCCCCACCCCCAGGCAAGTATACTGGACCAGTATCTGTTCCATTTTATTGCTGGGTGGAAGCAGCAGGAAGAAAGCTGAGTCATATTAATAGGTCAGTCATCCCTTCCCCTGCCATGCCGGCAGCTTTGAGTGATGAAGGAGAATTAGGGGTGGCGGCCTCTCCTCCACCCCCTGCAGTGTGTGAGGGGTGAAGGGAAGTTTTTGCTCCCTATCTTCCTGTCTCCTTTTGCATGGCTTTTATATTAGGGGAATGTTATTTTGAGTCTTCATTTTTAATATTGTCAAAGTAATCCACTTATGTGTGATGCTTATCTCTAGTAAGTTTTCTAACTTGCGTACATACCTGTCTATTCCATCTGTTTTGAACTGTAAGTGGAGTACTTTAAAGCTTAAGTATTCTTTATGTCTCTAGGAAATGTTCACTTAGGAATTAATCTGTTGCTTACTGTTAAACAGTTGTATAGGTGTTTTTGCATATCTGACTGGTCATAAAGTAATTTTCCTAAATGCTTTCTGTTTCAGTTTGAAATTATAAATGGTTCATAGAGGAAGAAATGTTCACCCAACAATTTAGGATCTGTTGGGTGAGAATGAGAAAAAAATTAAAAAAGAAATTAGTGAATGAGATTTCACATTTCTTTGACTAATGCGTGCTTTTAGAGTGTGGATGTCTCCATAGAAAATCGGAGACATTCTGAAAACCAGAGCTATCCTGTTGGGTAAACATCTGTGTTACATGATGTGTTCAGTGGTCAGATGATCAGACACTTTACAAGCCTTTCATTCAACATTTCAGCAAAAACCAGTGTAAAATATATAGAAATAATGTCTCATATGTAGATCTAATTTGAAAAGAAAAATTAACCAAAAAATGAAGTTGTCCATCTTTGCTGTATAGTATTTAGCCATTATCCCTACCATCCCTGTAATCTTTCTGCACATTTCTTTTTGAAATACAGTTGTTGGGTTTTTGGTGTGGCACGTTTCCCCCTTTTTTCTCTTGTGAAGGATGTGATTTAAGAGAGCGGACACTTGAGAACTGGTAGTCACAAGAGCACAATAGGTTCAGTCTTCTTTTTCCTTGAGGTAGGCTTTGATAGCTAAAGTGGTAGAATTTGTAAATGCCAGATGAGCATATAGCAAGGGGAGAGCTACATTACCCCAAGAGTCTCCTTTTATATTTCTTTAAAACCAGGCAAGGCTATCTTAAAATTAATCTGCCACTTCTGATGTAGCTACTGTTAAGAAGGCTGGACAGGTGTGAAATGATAACGGTTGCTCAGTTCAGTACATAAGCCGGCCCACTGTGTTCTGCATGGATTGCAAGCAACAGAGCAGCATGGCTGGAAGCCTCTCTAAAGGGGAATTAATACAGTTTGGTCTTGTGTTTAGGAGGACATGAAGGTTTTACAAAATTTTCAAAGGCAATCATGGAATCTACCAAGACTTAATCTTAAGTGCTTGCATGCCACATCCAGCATTTAGGTTTAGAAAAGAGGCCACAGTAATTTACAAATTTATTTACTCCCAAGCAAGTCTCCTGGCTGAAGTAGAGAGGCGCAAAAGGTGTAATGTGAGTTACAAAAATGGGATCCGGGTAAGTGGGTGCTCAAGGCCATGTGACCATTTTTAAGAGCAAATTTATGTACACTAACAATCAGAAACTATGCACATAATCACAGCACAAATTCAGTGACTACATAGGGTTATTATTTTTTAATAATAAAACTGCCATCAAACAAAATATAAATATTGAGGTGAAGAGACTGGAAAAGTAAAATGCCAATATCTTTAAAATTTACGTCTTAGTTTTTGATTATGTTTCTCTGCAAAAAAAAAAGGAAATTGTAAAGCCTTCAGTTAGCTTTCAAGCAACCTTTTATAGACTGTATGTAATGCATTTGTATTTTCAAATTGCTGTGCCCCTCCTTTTTATCCCAGTTCTGAAGCCTTTGACATTATATAAAACCGATTTCCACACTGACATCTGGTGGTAGCTCTGAAGTGCTGTGTTGCAGGTCTAATCATTAGGTGCTATCCCCTCCAGCCCTTCTGAAGTGATCTTATTGACATAATAAAATTTCAAAGGATTGTCATCAAACCTTTATGCAGCTTCCCACAAGGCAGAGAAAGTAATGAATAAATGAGTAATTCCTCAATATTTATTTCATTTTGCTCAGCTGGTGTACTGCATTAAAAAAAAAAAGCCTGTCTGTGGTGTGTGAAGGAAATTATGCTTAGAGTTAATTCGGTTCCTGTAGAACTCCTGTAAAAGCACAGTGGCATAGTTTGTTGAGGTCCTAGTTTACTGATGGTATATACATTGTGTGGAGTAAATGAGCTCAGGACAAGGGCCACATCACACACAGTCACATTATGTGGCTGTATGCAGAGTCCAAAGCTGGCTGTCATGGTGGTGGTTTGACTCATCTCAGCTCCGGTCCCGTTTAGGCCTGGGGTGTCTCAGTGTAACAAACAGTAAGAGCCATGACAAAGCCCTTCAAGATTTCCACAGAAATGGTTGCGAGGGCTTGCTCAGTCCCTCACCCTGACATGTACTGGGTTCGTTTTAAGTTCTATTTAAAAAATATCTCAAATTGGACAACCTGTAAGAGCAACTGGATCAGGAAAAGGAAAGTGCAAAGATTTATTCTGCCATGGCTTTGTGGATCTGATATTCATCCCTCATCGAACAGGTTACACCCCATCGTATATCTTTTGGCCACCTGCGTATTATGACTGTGCCTGTAGAGTAAGCTGCTTATAAGAATAATTCTGTATTTCCTTCGCAGCAGATAATAAAGAGTGAAGGGCTCAAGTTTTTTGGTTCTGGCTCAGACAAACTCCTGTAGACTCAGCAGACAGATTTTTATTAAGTTTGTGAGTTGTGTAGCTGTTCCTTAAATGGTAATTCATTTTATGTGTGTAAAAATGATCTAAGCATTGCTTTCCATTGTCAGAGTATTGGCAGCCATTGGTGTTGGTCCTAGAGCTACAAAAGTTAGCTTCGGGTATTACTTCTGTTTTCTTTTCTGTGACGTTTCTGTGTGAACCCAAGTAGGCACATTAAGAAAATTTAAGTTAAATAATTAATTTGGGCACATACATAAGAATGTTTCATGTTTAAGTAGCTGCTCATTAATGTGAATGATAGTAAACAGTTCAACAGTTTGGCATCTAAATCAGATAGTTTAATATGGTGTAAAATTCACTATCATCTGTGATGAGTAAAGAAGGTCATTCAAGTCCCAAAAGACTGTTAATTACTCATATTTAATCTTTTAGGCAAAATAGCTTTTCTGAATAGTGCTAATTGATCTGATGAATCTTAAAGGAAGTTGGAAAGGAAATTAAATAATATATTGTTTTTAATATCTGTAATGCATAATTGCTGAAAACTGTTGTAGTTATTTTATTTTTTTTGGCTTCAGGTTAGCCTCAGTATGTTTGTCTGTGTATGTTAACACAGCTTGTAGAATCAATGTTAGTTATTTTGAACTTGTATTCATTTTTATTTATTCATTTATTTAAGCTTGTTGCTTGCTCTATTTTTACACACTTCAGCATATTTATTGAGCATTTCCTATTTCTTTCTTCCTGTTAAATAGGTATTATTGAGACTGCAGATCGCCTGGATCATGAAACTACGTCACATTACTGGTTAACTGTTTATGCAACAGACCAAGGCATTGTGCCTTTATCATCTTGCATTGAAATCTACATAGAAGTTGGGGATGTTAATGATAATGCTCCTCAGACCACGGAACCAGTTTATTACCCAGAGGTCATGGAAAACTCACCTAAAGATGTATCTGTCATTCAGATTGAGGCATTTGATCCAGATTCTAGCTCAAGTGAAAAATTAACCTACAAGATAACAAGTGGCAACCCACAGGGATTCTTTTCAATAAACCCCAAAACTGGTAAGTACAATACAGTGTTTTATTTTACATGTGAATTCATCAATGTATTTGTGTAAATACATAAACCAGGCAAAATCAAGATCTTTGGTTTAACGTTGTAACCATGCTTTCACAATAGTTAGAGTTAACTTGGTATCTTGGGCTGTGTTGGTAATAGTAAGTTATACAACCAAGTGGAAGAGGATTTGAGAATGGAGCAGTTTGTTCAAAGTACTTGACATCCACACCATGCATGTTTTGGGAAGGTTTACTTCAGAGTAGCTCCACTCTGGATTGGTCAATGCCCATTTGTTTTTTTTTGCTTTTGTGGTGCAGCAAATATACTCTTGGAGCGGCCTTCCAGTACCTGAAGGGGTCCTTCAAGAGAGATGGGGAGGGACTTTTTAAAAGGGCGTGTATCGACAGGACGAGGGGTAATGGATTTAAATTGGAAGAGGGCAAATTTAGATTAGATGTTAGAAAGAAATTCTTTACTGTGAGGGTGGTGAGGCACTGGAACAGGTTGCCCAGAGAAGCTGTGGATGCCCCATCCCTGGAGGTGTTCAAGGCCAGGCTGGATGAGGCTTTGAGCAACCTGGTCTAGTGGAGGGTGTCCCTGCCCATGGCAGGGGGCTTGGAACTAGATGATCTCTAAGGTCCTTTCCAGCCCTAACCATTCTATGATTCTATGATAATACATATTTTAGCTTAGTTTCGTCCAAACTGTTTTTAGTAGTCTCAGTCTTCCAATTTTCACGTATAGGTTTTTTGACAGGCTTTTTTTTTTTTCCCAGCTAGTCTTAGTCTAATCAAAGCAAGCCATTTATTAACTACATGCTCACTTGTCCCACAGTCAGAAGGGACTATCTGAAAGTAACTGCTCTTGTAAGAGATACAAAATCTGGAAGATAACTTGCAGGTGAAGTTGTTATATGATGAAAAGAAAAAGTTGGGAGTTCAGTGGTTGTTTGGAAAGCTTCAGAAAAAAAACATACTGAGGTTTTAACGGGAAAGTACAAACACAAGAAACAAGTGGCCTTTTAGTAACTGAATTAAAAATACCGACAGGTATGTAGGGCAGAGTGATGGGAAACAAATCAAGTACCCCATTTTAACTGAACCTACACAGAAAACCATGCAAGGTTTGCCTACCATCCCTTGCTTTTGAATAAACATAGAGAATATAGTACACACACTGGATTCCTAACACTAAGGAAGTTTTTGTTTTTAATTAAATAATATTTTTCTGGGTTGGGCACAGCTTAGCTTTTCATATTTTGCATTTAGGTACTATTTCACAGTAGAAATTACAGGAGATGCTTTTGATTCACTCAGCCAGAAATTTCATCTCAAAATCCAGAGATTTTTAGACTAGAGGTGTCGTAGAGGTGTAGAGAGTGACTTTAATCTGTAACAAACCGAATAAGTATAAGGGAGCAATACAAGCCTTATTCATTTAGCTCTTACTCATTCATGGAGGGAATTTTTGGGGATTTAAAGGAGGAAGAACTGGGTGAAAAATATGTTTTGAAGGCTGGGTTGACACTATGGCCTTCATTCTGTTTCATAGTTGTTTCAGCTCAGGGTGTGAATACTTGCATGCTGTGTCAGCTGTAATTGCAGTGTCAGCAAAGCTCTGAGTGCAAACACAGATATCTTATTTGGGTTATTTCTGACAATAACTTCTTTGTCAGCATGTGCTGCATCTGCTTGCGAAGACGTTGCCAGGAGGGACATATGAAATAGCTATAGCAACAGAAGTTCTTTAGCATAGTAAAGCCCTTATCTAAATACTATATTTACAGAAGCATTAGTTTTAGAACAAAGGTAGCCTAAGAAATAAAACAAGAAAAATTCAACCCTGAAGTCTTCTAAAGTGAATGAAGAAATTAGCTGTGTGTGTTTTATTTCTGTTTGTCTTCCTCTGCTTATGCATGATGCAAAAGGAAAAATTTTCAGCTCGTCTATCTGCTTCCGTGCCCTTTCTGGTTTTGAAAAGTACTGTTTGCTTGCTACTTTGATATTTCTTGTTGTCTCGAATCAGTGATATTGATGAAATTGGGAGTAAAATTGCCTGCGAGTTGGGTGGAAAGAACAGAGTGACTGCAGTGCTCAAACTGCAAGTGAACACAAGCTCTACTTATGTTCATTTACTCTTTATAGTATTATTGGCCAACTATTTTTGGCTACTGTGCCCTTATTTTTCCTTTGGCTGATTTCCTTTCTCTGTCTTCTGGTCCTTTCGTACTCCTCTGTGCCTTCTGTATCATTATGCAGCCTTTGTTTTAAAAAAGGACACTTGCATGACTCCCTTATGTCAGTTTTAAGAGGAAGCAGCATCTTTATTCCTATTTAATTGATAGAGAAATTAGGGCAGCAGGCGATTGTGACTTCTCTTGAGACAGAGTTTGTAGTTTTCCATGTCAGTAACTTACTGATGGTGTTGTTTATGTTAGAAAGGGAGCTTGAGGGAGCTCAACACACTAGATGATGAAGTGTAAGGAACACTTAATAGAAAGCTAATAAAGATTTTCTGTCAAGAGAGTTTCTTACCTGCCTTTATTGCAGCATGCATACTGTAGAAGCAAGCAGTGCGGTCTGAAGTCCTCTGCTCTATGTTAAAGGGGAAGGAAAGGGAAAAAAAAGGAAAAAAAAAAAGGCCAAGTGGAAATAGTTACTTAATTCTGTTTCAGAATGCAGCCACTGAGAAGAAAAGAATCTCCCTCTGATTTACATTCAGCAGGCGAATTTTATTTTTTTTTAATATAGCTAATATCCCAATGATAGGTAAATTCATTGATGTGTATTACTGTTAAAATTGTAATGCTAGATAGACATAAACATAGAGAGGAGGGGAAGAGAAGAGACTGGTAAAGGAGAAGAGTAGGGAAACCTCTTTGTCTGGTTCCTATTGTGTTCCCAGAGTGCGCTCATATAAGTTAAATTTATATTAAATAGCTAGCTCATGTATATTGTCTTCCTGTTACATAGGACACTAGATTTCATGTGATCTAATGAGCTCTCTTGTTTTTCCTGTTCATGTTGAGTTTGAAACTGTCAACGTGCAGTGGGCACTAACTAACGTAGTGATAAGATTTGACTGGGGTTATCGGGATCGTAACTTGCCGAGTCTCTCTTCTGTCTATCAGAAATCAAATATGTTTAACCTGAATAGATCTTATTTGGGGTGAAAGTGCTTTCACTAGGATTGGGATGTTAAGGAGTTGAAAAAAACACTTTAAAAGACACTAGTTGTTGTTGTAGTTATAACAGTGTATTTTATCTCCCTCAGTTAATTAAAATAGGTCTCAGCTGAGGAGTACATTTGACTAGAATTAGTGAGATCAAATCCTGTCTTATTTGCTTATGCAGGTGTGTTACCCTTGTTGGATGTTGTGAGGCTATTGCACTGTGAGGTGTTTGTCAAAGGAAGAGAAATCCTCACAGGGCCCCAGGTTTCCCCTCCAGACAAAGGGGAGATAGGGCTGGAATATGAGTCAAGTCTTTAACTGTATCCCATTATAACTTTGAAAGTGACAGGGTAAGAGAGCTAAGCATGTGCGATGTTGTTACATCGGGCCACTGTGCAACCCCAAAGGCAAATTGAGGACTGTAGTGGCATTCAGTTCAAGTCAAGGAAAGGCTAGTGTTTGAATTCCTAAAATATATGGTGAGTGCTAAAAATATGTTTCGTCTGATACTATGTTACTGTCTCCTCTCCAGGTCAAGAATCCATCTTTTTCTGTCTCTTTATAGAATTTAACACTATGGTATTGTGGTCCATGGCTAGAACTCCCACACATAATAGTAATACAGATTATAAATAGCAATAACCTATATGTAACCTA
This sequence comes from Pterocles gutturalis, assembly GCF_000699245.1. NCBI lineage: Eukaryota > Metazoa > Chordata > Aves > Pterocliformes > Pteroclidae > Pterocles > Pterocles gutturalis. The sequence continues at coordinate 98,379 of NW_010110303.1, read as the reverse complement.
TGTCAAGTAAAATACTGCTTTCTGTTCTCTGTAAGTAGCTAATTCAGTTGTAGAATCTTACAGGTTCCACACTAAGATATTTGTGTCTTTGTGCAATAATCCTGAATTTTTAGATTATGAAACTGATTGACATGGACCTTTTTAGGATATAATTCATTTTTCACAGACAGAAAGATTTATTTTCACAACAAGAACTGTTGATTGATCTGTTTCTCAGAAATGGTACTAACTGAAGTAGTATCTGTGTGCTTCTTATAGTTCTGAGTATCCCCTTCAGTAAATCTTCATTGGCACTTAAAAAAAATCTTTTGTAATCTTGTCAGATATACCTGGCCTTTCATAAAGCAACTGAAACATCGTTTTCTTTAGTTCTGGAGTTTCCGTGGAATGAAACAAAGCTGCTGTACATGTGAGCTGGCTGGCTGGAATAAAATAGTTATCGTAATATTACTTGCAGGAAAAAAATAGAGCAAAGACTAATTCCACAACTTTCATGCTCAACATGAACAGAACTGTATGAGACAAATATGCACGTTACGGTAACAAATTTTTATCTGCTTAACTACTTGCAACATAGCTTGTAATTAAATACAGAAGTAATTGACAAAAATGGTAGAGTTCCAAGACATCTTTAATATGTTTAGATGGGGTTGGAGTTGGCAGAATTTGATAACACACGTCCTGGGACGCTACTGTTAATCTCACCACTTAACCCTAGAGCTATTGCACTGAAGATCCTAAAAGATTTGCACTTTTAGCAACACTCATGTAAAGCAAAGGATTATATAAGAGTAAACAAGTTCTGGGTTTTGTGCTTTGGAGCTCACAATGTGCAATGTTTTTTCTGGTATGTATGATAGAAAGTAGTTTAGTAATTTTGCACTGTTAATTGTGGGTGTGGTTTCTTTGCTTGTGAGCTATTCAGGGTTTTTTTCTTTTCACATTTTAACAAGGTCAAAGACTTTGAAACTTAATTATCAAAATATTCTTAGTTGCTGGTTTTTGTATTTCATTGGACTCATTTGGATACCTTTTGTCTGAGAAAGCAACAAATGGACAAAAATGGATGCTTTGAGGAATGAGTAGTGACCTGGTTTCACTTAAAAGTCAGTGATTCAACTCCAATCTAGTTGCAGGACTGAAAAGTTTTACATCTCACTGATGTAAACTCCGTGGTTGTATTTACAAAACACAGTTGAATATTATATTGTTTGAACTAAATTACTGAATATTTTTATTTTCGTATTATCATATTGAGTGGAAAAAGTTATTTTTTCCATCTTTGTTTCTTTCATATTAAAGATCTTAATTAGGAAGGGATGTTGGAAGCATGACAGTTGATAGCAGGATTGGAATAATTTTTAGAGAAAGTGGAACAGGTACTTAGCATGGCATCTACTAATATAACTGATAATACTATTGTATATAAGTGGACATTTGTGAGCTTCCTATGTATTATGATTCTATAATTTCCAATCTGTATTTGATTAAACATTTAGAAATGGATCTGTTAATGCCAATTCAAGAGAGAGTTATTGTATTCATTTCACAAAGAGCTTTCAATCAAAACATGTAATTTCTTTCTGTCTGACACAGGAGCTCAACCTGCATTAAATGCAAGCTTTTTGTTAACGCCTGGTAAGAATTGCAAGGGCAGTACGCAAACTAGCTCCGCAGTTTAAAATGTATACTTACAGTTCCCCAAAGGAACACTGTAGTGGGCTAGAACAAAATTATTTTTCTATTATTCTTTCCTGCGCTTTGTAGTTTTCTTCTGTTTTTATTTTTTAAATTGTGCGATTGTAAACTTCATGTGAAATTAAAAGAAATGTATTCAGTTTTAACTGACCAGCAAGAACAGCTCAACAAGTCATACATAAAACATGGAGATTTAAGAACTAAGGAGAATATCCTTAATTGCTGCAGAACTAGAACCATTAGACTGAACTCTCTAAACAAAAGGCACTTGCTGAAATCCCCAAGGCTCTGTGTCTGTTTCCATATGGATGGCATAGTTTTGCCATGCCATGATTTTAAAATATGGCTGCTACCCAATGATACAGGCTTTGTATAATTAATATCTCAAAGATTGCTGAGTTAAGGTATCCATACAGGGTGATGGATCCATACTCCTTTTGGATTACCTTGCCCGTGTATTCAGGCCAGAAGTAATTTCTGATCTTTTTGCCAAATTGGTATGCTTATTTACACTCCCCAAGGACTCCTGTTACATTTATTGTACCAACTAGATTTGGCTTGGGGAATGAATCAGGGTTGAGTAGCAAATAACACTTTCTCCAGAAGCCATGCCTTACTTCAGAAATATAGAACACTAATAGCAAATGAGGCAGGGAGTTACCTGGTGTTGCTCCATCTAACAATTTTGAGTCAGATTTGCAGAAATGCTGAGTACAAAAGAATAGCTTTCTATGCCTTTAATGCAACTTGATATGAAAATGACACATATCTCCAAAAGCTAGACTTGGGTTCGCAACCTGGACAGGAGAATGACAAAATTAATTTTGAGTGTTAATTTCCCCATACTTCAGTTTTGCAGGCATAAAATAGGAATAATTGCATGACCTGACTGCTTGGGAGTGTTGTGAAGATACATTTATTGATATTTATGAAGTACTTGGGTATTATCATGAGAATGCCATGGATGTTTCTTTGAGTAATCCAGTGGGGTAGGAGTTAGGCCATTTAGATAAGACCTTTCTTTCATAGGGAATTCCAGCAGAAGCATTGAGTAATTACTTATTTCAGAACATACTGTATCCCATACCCAACGGTGTGATTAACATTTTAGTAATACTGAGTCTGTGGCTCTCACTGTCTCCTTTGTTAGGCTCCAGTAATCATTAGAGCTTTGTGAAGTTATAAAATGCTAGTAGCTCACAACTAAGTAGTCTACCGCACATTATTTTATCATTTTACACTGTTTGTAACCTTTAAAGCAGTATCTTTGTGTGTGTGTGTCTGATTTGGAGACTGAGTGAAGTGAAAGAGGAAATGGGTACAACTGCAAACAACTTCCATGGGTTTCCGATAACATGAGAGAATTACTTAGTGAGGAAATGAAGGGCCAGTGACCGCACAGTAGCACTGGCTCCATTTTAACAAAGGAAATCTTTGTTGTTTAACTACTTGTGGATTTTAATCTCCATTGACCTAGTATTTTAGAACTCGAATAAAACCAGTATTACTACATTTCACACTAATATGATTTAAAGTTAAATAAAGACCCAAACACTGAAATTGTTCTTGTTACTTCTGTAGCTGACAAAAGACAGACTCAATTATTGTTCATTCATACCACACAGCTCGACACGTATGTAGCAGCCTCCATGTGCCCAACTGTTTACCTGTCGCATGCAGAGAAAAGAAAGTATTTGATTACACTGTCTGTAGAACAGATTATTTTTTTCTTTACCTTTACTGAAATGACCAGAAATAAGCCAAATGTTTGTTGAACTACTGCAAACAGAGAAGGTTACATGAGTAGGCAAAAGTTTGTATAGACAAATGTTTGAAAAGAAAGTTGAATTCTCAAGAAGCTACTTTTTCTTTTTAAATATTGTTTAAAGCACTTGAAGTGCTATTAGACTAGTGGTTTTCAACCTGGTCTTTTTTGGAACTGGAAAAACAAGTTCATATCCGTGAAATTTCTAATAACATCTTTACATCCACTCACTCTACAATAATTAGGGATTTAGCACTTGAAAAGATAGAAAATTGTAGGCAGCTATTTAAAAAAAAATATTTGCAAGCCTTTATCTGGAGATCACTTATTTTAAATTTTAGGTGGTGGTGATTGGGCTTTTTTTATTTATTTATTTATTCTCTTACATGTCCCTGGAAAGAGAGAAATGGTAGGGGCTAGAAAAATAAACAGGAAGCACAGCAGTCCTTCTCTTCTCTTTCTGTCCCTGGAACTACATAAAAACTTCAAGCCATACTCTCTGCCTGATCTATGTTGTAAAGCAGGAGTTTAAAAGAAAGTGAGGTTTTCTTTTGATTTTCCCATATTCTGATGCAGAAAAGGTGATGGAGACAGACTCCCTCTATATCCCATGTTCTTTTGATCTAGAATATACGATGTGCAAAATTATAATTCTAGCCAGGGAAGAGACGGTGATCAGATACTGTTGTGAGCCACTTGCTTAGTACTACCTTTACACAGTATAATCGGTTTCAAAGATATCAGTCCCTAATAGGCTCTCTGAGTAGTGTAACTTAATGGAGTTTGTGTCTATAATGACACTATAACATTAGTATTGATTAATTTCCTAGTAAGAGAAGATTATTCAGTCAGAATGTGTCCCTTGATTCACATCCAGTTTGGTTTGCTTTTTGAGTGATGAAAATAAAAGATCAATCCCAGCAAAAATATAATTCCACATGAAGTAATATAATTTTTCCATCTGGAAAATTCACAATGGAATCACAGTCAAAGGCTAAGTAGGAGTCAGCTGTGAAGTTCTTCTTCAGCATTTCTAAGAGCTGAAACGAGACCTTTGGCAGCAGCTTTATGTGATGATCTGTCATGAGTATTGCATGGAGGTCTTTACATATGGTTCAGTTAGAAAAGCAGTTTCCTTTAAATCAGTAGATAAAAGACTGCAGTGCATTCCAAACTTATTCTAGTAGTAGTCTGTCTTGTAAATGTAGGAAGTAACATGCAATTAAAAGAAAAAAAAGCAGTAATATTGTATGAATCTCCAAATTGTCACTTAGAAATGAATATTTTAGAATTTGGATGTATAGGGAGTTAGGAGGCCTCAAAATAAAGCCTGTAATGGTGTTGGAAGTCTTCTAATATGCATAGTTTCATTTGAACAACTTTCTCTACATTTGTAAATACATATGTAATCCATAAAACATTCTTAACATCAAAGGAGATAATAAGGGCAGTTGTATCTAACAGAGTTGTTACACTGTTGCCTCAACTTTCCTTTCCTATGAAAGGTTGAAATGATTGGCTGAAGAAAATTCCAAGAAGGTTGTTTGTAGGCTTAAGGCTGCCCAGAACCCTGAAATACCTCAAAGTGCTAATCTATACCTCATTTATCCATATGCAGAGAACACTGGAACAAGGCAGTTCTTAAAAAAAATTTTTTTTTCATAGTGTTAGATCATGTGATGTTTTTTCTGGCATGCTACTCTTACTTCCTGCCTCAGTTCCTTCAAGATAAAAACTCCTACATCCAGTATCAGTGCTGTGATAAATGTTAAAGAAGCCTCTGACAAATCACATTTTTAATTTGTCTTTTTCAAGTCTTTTATGATCTTTCTGTATTTTAACAATAGAAATACTGTTCTGTTTATTGTCTTTTTAAAGAGAGACATTCTTGAACTTGGCTGCATTTTCAAAATCAGAAGCCTGTATTTTCAAATTGGGTGGCCAGTTCTGAGGTTGACAAAGCAAGACTGTCTTTTGCAACTGATGAGCTTTCTTAAGGAAATCCTCATTGTTTGAATTAATAAAAAACAAATAGTGAAATAAATAAACCATGTAGACACACACACAAAATCCAGTGATGAACATTTGGAAGATGAATTTCCCCCTTTCATAATTCATATTGTCAAAATTTGGAGGGACTGGATTTTGCCCGTAACAGTCGGTTAGCTAGTTTCATATCCATTGTCCACAAATTAATTATTATTTTTCACGTTTTTATGTTTTAGAATGTAAGGTTAGTTAAATAAAACATTGTGACTTTCTCAGTTGAGTTTGTCTTTCATGAATCAATAATTTTATCCAGATAAAAATGAACATTTTTAATACTAAGCTGGTTTTTTTTGTGACTGCTTACTCAACTGTTTTGATTTGTTTGGTGGCTTTAATTACGAGAATGGTGTTGTAATGGAAGGATGTCGAGCTGTTGGAGCAGGTCCAGAGGAGGGCCATGAAGATGGTCAGAGGTCTGGAGCACTTCACCTATAAGGACAGGCTGAGAGAGTTGGGGTTGTTCAGCCTGGAGAAGGGAAGGCTCCAGGGAGACCTTATAGCAGCCTTCCAGTACTTAAAGGGGGCCTACAGGAGAGATGGGGAGGGACTCTTGATTGGGGAGTGTAGCGGTAGGATGAAGGGTAATGGTTTTAAGCTGAAAAAGGGCAGATTTAGATTAGATATGAGGAAGAAGTTTTTTCCTGTGAGGGTGGTGAGCCACTGGCACAGGTTGCCCAGAGAAGCTGTGGATGCCCCATCCCTGGAGGTGTTCAAGGCCAGGCTGGATGAGGCTTTGAGCAACCTGGTCTAGTGGAGGGTGTCCCTGCCCATGGCAGGGGGGTTGGAACTCGATGATCTCTAAGGTCCCTTCCCTTTGGTACCCAAACCATTCTGTAAGCTGTATGTGAGACTTCTGTTTTGTGCTCTACACATGACCTGTGCACATTTAAGTCCAGTGGGTGGTCTCTTTTGTCTTTGTGTAGGTGGAGCGTTAGATGCACTGAGATAACTGAGATCAAAACTCTCACTTTATGGTTTTGTTCTAAGTTTGTTCTAATAAGAGAGACCACAGTCATAACTAGTCCTTTTGTTCAATTTTCTATCATCCCGTGAGGTTATTTGGAAACTGTTTTCCCAAAAGGCCCTTCTTTATTTTAATGCGCTAAGCAGTAAGAAACTTTAACTAGACACTCTGATTTTGTATTTCACTTAGAACATATCACTGTAATTTATCAAAAAGTTTTGAACAGCTGTACTCATACTTTTAAAAATTTCCTGTAGTTGCAAACTTTCTGCTTTTCCACGTAACACATTTTCCTGTTCATAGAATTTTATTAAATGCCCAAGAGAGTTCAGTAATTTCTCATGTTGCAGTCATTCTCAACCAATGCTGTCATTAGTTGTATGCTATATTTGCAACCAGAAGACTTGTCTTGTGACTGAAAAACAGTCTTAGTAAAAACAGTTGAATTGCAAAAGAGCAATTGTGATATTAAGGCAATAGCCAACATGGAAACCTCGTCTGATAATTTCTCTTTAAAATAATGTATTAATTCACTGTAATAACTTCGTAAATCTCTTGTTTTACAGTTTGGGTTGTTTGTGGAGCAAGGTGTAGTTGCAATGCTTGCAGACTGACTTTATGGTTGTTGCTATTTAACTACAAATCTGCTTGTTCGTGAATACTTTCAGTTAACTCAATGCAAAAAGTTCAAAAATAAATTTTGTTTAGTTACCTTGCATTTCAGAGACAGTATTCACCAACTGTAAATAGCTTTGTAAATTTCAAAGACTATGTATGTTCTTCGTGAATTTGTCAATCTTCCTTAATCCACGTGTGTTGCATCAGTTTTATGGGAGATAAATTGTGAAACTGTAAAACTTCTGTGGCAGAGGAGTTGACCTCAAAACTGACCTCAGTCCTTTAATAATTGGTCTTAAATACTTCCCTCAACTGATCATGATTTTTTTAAAAACATATTAACAACTCAGCACTGGCTACAGTAAGCTGAAAAATGCATTTCCTTCCATTTGGGAAGGAACGTGAGGTTTGTTTGTTCGAGCCCTACAAATGCAGTAAGATTATGTCAGGTTTGAAAAGATCTTTCAAGATGATAGGAGATTTTGTGGCAGTAATTCTGTACTTAACTATTGAAGATGGTATGTCTCGAAATGAGATAATAAACCTGAGTGAAGAAGATCAGGTTACTTAAAAGTTAATTACTGAAGGCATTTGAGCTTTGAATTGGTGTGGCTTTAGTATACCAGATGGTGCTGAAGGCAGTATTTTTGCAAGGTAAGCAAAGAGATAACAAAAACTTAGTGTTCTCTTGATAGTAAGATCAAAGTTAATTCTACAGGAAATTTATCATCACTTACTAGTTTCCTTTCAAGAATCATACTTGGGTTTGTTGTTTTATTTTCCATTTAAAAATATTTTAGCTATTTTTTATTATTTATTAAGTACTAGGGGTTTTTTTGTGATTGCATCTTATGCTGCTTATGATTTACAGTTCTGGTTTTTATCTTCTTATGTATGATAGAAAGAAGCTCCCAAAATAATGTGATTGACAGCGAAACCGGGCATATCCTAAATGCTTTCAAGTACTCAGAATGCTGGATCTTAGACTTAGGTTTATTTTTCTAGTACAGCTGTTTGAGTGTGTGTGTTTATTATTTTTTCGTTATTCACCAAATAGTTTTACAAGTAAAAGAATTGCTGCAGAAGCAGTTTTACTGCTGTCTTAGTAAATCCAGACTGAAAATAATGTGCTCTGTGACTAACTGGTGTATACAAAACTACATGGTTTACTTTTGTAGGAATCGTTTGAGCAGTTTTCTATAATGATATGATCATTAAACACAGATTTTATACTTCATCTGAAATCTAGTTGAAATTGAAGCTCTGCAATGTTTTTTTGGATTGGATGACTTAGGTGTTGATGTAAAGTGTTTTTTCCGCCTTACACCATACATTCATAATCTTTGGTGGGTTGCTTGTCCTTGCTCCCTGCTTGCAATCACTGAAATGATTAATGAGTATTCTCATCAGCGAATTCCAGGTCTTTGTGTCTGGATGCTGTTAAAATAGTTAAAGGAAATGACACTCAACTTCAGATGTGCACCTTGCACTTATACTTTGTATTCGTAGGATTGAGTAATTAAATTGCCTGGTTACTGTTTAACATGGTGACCGATGCTATGAAATATCAGCCATAGGATTAAGTAACTTACTTTTTGACCCTGTATACACAGTTTGCAGTCTGCCAACAAGCAATAAACTCAAACACTGATATTACTGTACTTCAATAAATGTGTAATGTGCTGACACAAGCACACCCCAATGGACTAGGTTCTTTATCCCTTATTTGATGCAATCCTGACTTGGGTAGGACTGAGATCTCAATTACTGCTTTACTTTTTGTGGAATACCATTCAAAGGGCAAGACATTTATTTAGCTAGGATAAATACATCCAAAATGATATCTGTGGTATAAATCAAAAGCATATCCATCAGCATCTGAAATGGGAATAATAAAGTGCCTAAATAAAAAGAACAGGTGATCTGAAGAGCAAACAGAGTCTGTAGTTCTAGAAAGCATTTTAGACCTTTCAGTCTGGAGTTTACCTAGGTGCCTGTGGGAATGTCCTGCTGGCTTTTGCCTGAACTGCTGCAGATAGGAATTGAAGGGGGGAAGGCACTGAAGCTGTGAAAAGACCGTGCTAGTTGAGTGCAGTCATGAAGAGGAACACTGATTTCAGCACAGTGTACTGCAGTAGATCTCCCTTTTAATTTTTCTAAAACTGTGTATTTGTAGGGTGATGTAACTCATTTTTGTAATAAACCCTTGTCAGAAAGTTCATATATGAAGCAGAAAACTATTTCTTTAGCCCTAAAAGTGGATTTAAACTGCCTAGAAAAGTGTGCTAAGCCACAGTCTGTAAGCTATGCTAGAGAGAAGTGATCTTTGTTCTACCTAAACAACTGTATAGCAAAAAAGGTAAGGTTCAAGAAGCCAGAGAGAACAAGCAAGCAACAACATGACACTGTAGCTAATGGATAGAGTACTTAGCTAAGAGAGTGGAAAGAGCAACCTGGGCTCTCGATTTCTCTTGAAAACAGTCTTTAATAAAGTCTTTATTAAAAGAAAAGAAATTATTGCATTTATGTGTTTTACTTGAGCAGAAGAGGGATTTGCAGCCATTTAATGTGTTTGTAAGTGATATTGCTAGTTTCTTTTGGGACTGTATGTTTATAATCATTTTTAGCACTTGAAAATTACTGGTGATGATTCTGTTGCTGGTTTTATTGAGCAGTATTAAGGTGCTTAGGACAAGGAAGAGTTTAGGAATGAAAAGCAAGTCAAATTGCTAAGGAACTATCTTTAGGACTATATAAACTAAAGCTGTTCACTTCCTTTGTGATATGCCCTCTCCACTATGATAGCTGGTTAGGACTATGATTATGTTTAACTCAGCAGCCTGCCTTCATGGTGATATGTTACAATGACACACAGTCCAGTTTATAACCATCATCTATACATGACTGGTAAGACATGGAGTTTATATTTTGTCAGGTGCAAAGTTGAAAACTGTTCTTAAATCCCTCTGCTATTACTTTTCATTGACTTGTTTTTATTTACTTTGGTTGTAAAGCCTTCTCTTGGCTTACATAGAGGACAAGATTTGACTACACTCTTGCCAAAAAGTGTATCTGAACATCTTTAGAAAGGAAATGTGGGCTTTTTCTGATGGTCACTGATTGTAAAGCAAATTAAGTGTAAGTCATAGTTAACCTCAAATCAGTTGAAAGAAAGAAGAATGAAAAAAATTGTTGTCTTGCTGTGGCAGTGGTGACACAATCAGGGATTATTGTGCTCATCAGTCATTTTGTCCATATTACAGGAAGTGTTGAGGTATTGGAAACAGTTTAAAAAAATGTCATAAGAGATCTTCCTGACAGTGAGACTTGACGCTCACTATATTATCAGAGATGTCTAAGACATAACTTGATCACACTAAGTACTTCCATGAGGATGAAACTTCTGATTCCAGTGGATTTCTTAGTCTTTCAGACAAAAGAAAGATACATTCCTCTGTCTAAAAGGGAAAGCTGTCTTGAACTGGATATAATACACAATTTCTTAAATGAAGATGATTAGTAGGAAATCCTTCCTTGAGGTGTGACAGCATCTTTATCACTTGAAGAGATGTAATTAGTCCTCGACTTCCAGAATGTATGCTGTAATTTGCCTGGTGCTTTAGGGTTTATGTTATGCAGTAGTCAAACTAGGTTATCATAACAACCACATGTGAATTTAAGATCCATACTTCCTTAACTCTTACACTGATGGATATATTAAGACCTTGTAAAGAAAATACTAAGATAATTTGGTTTAACATTCATTAGCAATTTGTCATTTTTGAGGTAGAAGTGGGAGAATGAGATCTTAAATAATATGTTGTAAGTAAACTGATCTAAAGCTTTAAACTGATCGAGTTGCACTAATGCAGTCCAGAGAAACCACTTCTGCTGTCTGTGCCAATGCATTCAAAGATCACAGTAACTGTATTTCTTTTCATACACTACAGTTCAAATACTGTTATACTACATTCAGATCAAGCCTACTGGTTCATACTCTCATTGGGGGCAGCTTAGTAGACTTGGCATCTGCTTTAGCCTTTTGGGTCATGGTGGGTTAGCCCTGGCTAACAGCCAAACTCCCACCCAGCTCCAGAATCTTCTTCATCTCAAGCTGAATGTGCAGTTGGAAAGTATGTGCATATTTGTGAAAGAACAAATGCATGCATTTGTAGGTATGCCTGTAGCAGTGAGTGCATGATGTATATGCACAGCAAAGCAAATGTTTTGAGCCTTCCTCCTCCCCTTGCGAAGACCACTTTTTCTGATGCTGCTTCTTTCGTCACTGAGATCATCCATGCCATAAGGATAGCTTATAGCATGGAATTAATATTAGCGCTCGTAACACAGTGCCTACCTAAGAATTGCCATTTCTGCACTGAATGGAAATTGTTGGTGTGCTATTTTTCAGATATAGAGGTAATGTGATGTAACTGGGCACTGAGATGAAAGCTTATACGGGTTAAAATAAATCCCTGCTAATGTCAGCTCCCTATTTTCTGTTCCAAATGTAACAGCTTTATTTATATTTATGTAATGGGATGTTGCAGCTGCATTTTTGTCTGTTTGTTTTAATACTGTTTAAAATAGAAATCTGAAGTAAATTTTATTTGAATACATTTGTAACTATTTTGTTTTTTTCAGTAGACCTCAAATAGACAGCAGATATCCGCAGAATGTAAACTCAAAGGAGGAAAGAAGGGAGAATGCAGTTGTATTTGTTACCTGGTGTGGAGGTTTTGTTGTGTTTTTGTTATGGAAGTTTATGGTCAGTTTCAGTTCTTTATAGTACCTCTGCAGCTAGATGCAGAACATCTGTGGTTTATCCAAAGACTCTCGGTTATTAAGCTGCTATTATGAAAATGTTTGTGATGAGGTGAATTTTGAAAGATTACTGAATAGAAAAATTGCATCAGTTCTCTAGAGATGCCATTTTGCTCATCATTATTTTAGAAACATTTGTTATAAACTTGTGTTTTGCCAAAGATGCTTGACCTGTCTTGCCATGGTGTGCATTGATTTCCAGGTGGAATAATAGTCAGTGGTGTGAATTACTGGAGCTCATTGTTTCTGTTGGTTTTGTGTGTGTGTATAGGGGGAGTGATGAGGCAGAAGGAAAACAGGAAAATATGACTGCAAAACGATGCTCTCTGAGTCAGTTTTACTTCAAAAATGAATTCTTACGGTGATCTGTTTGTCACACATGTTGTCATTTATGTAATTCAGCAGTGAACAGATTCTCCCTACCTCATAATAAGAATTTCAAAACTGATTATGGTACAGACTTCTTCAGAGATTAATTGAAATCTTTTACTTGTCACTTCTGTGGGGATGTGGTGTATGCAAAGGCATGGTTATTGATTTATTTGTGTAGAGGGAGGAGCACGGCAAGGAAATCTCCGAACTGTTAAAGAAAGAGAGGAAGTTCCATCTAAGAAGTTGGAGAACTCATCTTTTCAGTAGAAAGAGCAGAGTGGTGGCTCCTGTTGCAGGGACTTGTATTAGATCCAAAGACTGTCCCAAACCATCTTAATGGGCAGTCACAAAAGCCACACTGCGTGATGACACTGGGCCTTATTGTCATGGCCTTAATTCAGAAAAGCTCTTCAACAACTGATTAAATCTGTCGGTGCAGCATTAAGTATTTTATAACATACAAAAACTTGGAAAAAATGTAACAAGTTAGTAATTGCCATAATCAAACCTTTTACAGTCTTAAGCTGTAGTGAAACACTTCACTGAAGCTAATTTTAATTTAGATAGTGGCTAGCAGTAAAGAGTTAAATAAAAGGAATGTCATGCATGTTGATGTGATTCTAAATACAGAAGTGTTACATTTCCTTTGTTGGCATTAGTTTCTGCTGAATATACAGGATATATATGGTGAAGACTAAACCCGTCTGTTATTGGTCTGAAGTGTTTTAATACAAGTGTGGCATGCTTGGTTGAAAAGACTGGAAATTTTAACAGATCAAAGCATATATATTTTGTTCTTACTGGATATTTTTCTGCTTACCTGGTTGACTTATAGTGACCAGCTTCATTAATATAAATCATACCTGGAATTAGACTTTCTTTAACAAACCGGTGTATGTAAAGTAGTGGTACATGGTAGAGTTCTGTCTGGAGTGCTTGCAGCAAAAGCATTTGGTTTATTTGTTTAGTTTCGGGTTTTTTTGCTGCTGTTGTTGTTGGGTTTTTTCCCCAGAGTATTAGTTGGCATTTATTAGTGGTGGCTCCAGTCTTAATGGCTCTTGATGGGGGAAGAAGTGGATAGGAAACTGTTGGAAGGTGCCATCTTTCTGCTCTCATGTGTTAGCAATTCTCTACTTGCTGCTGCTGTGAGAGATGGAATCTAATATTGTCAGAGGGTGTAGACTGAATATTGAATATACAGAGAAATGCAAGCATAATGAGATATTTCTGCTGGAATTGCTTTATTCTTACTGTGCTTTTTGAGATCCTCCCTATCCTCATCCCAGCTATTCAACAGTCAACACCTTTAGGTCTATGCTGAAATTTTACCCTTTTCCCTTGCAGCTGTGGTGAGTCTCAGGGGATTAATGCTTCATGGGAGGGGCTTGTGCTGGCTTTCTCTAGAGGTACTCAACAGAAAGACTATGTAATATAAACTATGTTTAGGGTAGCTTGTGATTCTTGAAGTCATATACAAGTCGCTTTGCCTGAGGGAAGCAGATGAGGCATCTGCTCTGCCATTTTTTCATTTCAGTGCTGTTCGCCATAGACTTGTGAAAAGAAAAGCTGTGGCTTGACCAACCCCAGCCAGGAAATCAGCAGAAAGTTTTGTTTAGAATATATAACAATGAGTATTTTCAATTGTTCACAGCTCTGTAGTCTCTATGGGAAGATATTACCTCAAGAAGGTTAATACAGAGTTGTCACATCCTTTTTTTTTCTCTCTCCACCCCTGCATCCCCTTTCCTAAATTCACAGTACTAATGCAGCATTTTTTCCTTGTTTTTTTTTAATTCCCATTTTCTTTGTAACTAAGGGTAATTACTTCGTAATACCAAAAAGATGTATCCTAACAATAACATATATATCTTGTGTTATAAAAGCATGAAAAGATAAAGTAGGAAAAGATAATAGATCTTTATGCCTAGAATACTAGGTATATAATGGATTTCATACAATGGCAAACCAAATTGCTGGAAAAACAAGGGCAGATTTGACTATAATTGAAACAGCCATTATCTGCACTGTCTATTTTTTGAAGAATAGTTGTTTTAACATTTGACAGCTGTAATATTGCTCTCTATAGGTTTTGTTCATATTATTTAGTACAGGTTGCCTATTTTGTTGGTATATATGTAAATTACAACTATTTTGACAGGAGCACTGAATAGCTATGCACTGGTGGTATACAATTCTGTTTCTGTTGGCCTTTTTCTTTTAAGTGAAGTGGAAATCTTTATTGCTCTTCTTATTTACACGCTCTTTTTTTTTATCAGCAGTGAGGGAAAATTCAAGACTTTTTTGTTGCAGCAGATCAACCTTGAAAACTTTATAAATGGATTTTAATTTTGCTTATAAGAGGTCTTATTAGTAAGAAGCTTACACTATAGTTAGAAAAAAGTAGCATGGAGTATGTGGCCTGTCTTTTGATCTCTATTTTGTCCTTAATTGTGTAATTGCTTCCCTGTTTTTTCAGTTTGACAATTGAGGATCAAGATGTCAGTGCTTTCCTGTTAGTATGGAAAGCTGGGATAGTTGCATAAAAGGTCTCAGGACGTTGCAGCATCTTCTCTATTTAGCATATGCTGGATTCCTGCTACAGGGGTGCTTTGGCCAGTTGTGGCTTGAGTCAAGTGAATCCAAATCTTGGTGTGTTTTCTTCTGTGAAAGACCAAGTTGGGTGTAGGAGGATGTACTAGCACAGGCTCAGTGCCATGTGAACACAGCAATGGTGTGTACCTGCAAACAGGTTAATGGCTTTTGTGCAGCAAAGAAACTGAGTTCTCTCTTGTGTCTGCATCCATGGCATGGTTAACCCACACCATAGCAAGCCATTCAACTATAATTGAGAGCTGACTGTTTACTTTTAATGAAACTAAGTAGTTAAAACTTTGAACCTACTGTTAGGGAGAATTAATTCAAATAAGATCTGTTTGTATTTAGGTTTCACTCTCTTTTTCTCCATCCTACTCCTTGACTTTCTTCATTTAAAACAAAACTCGTGCCTTACTAATCTTCCATCATAGGTGTATCAAACTTTCACAACAAAATCTAACATCAAGCATCAAAAACTTGTCCTCATTCTCTGTGGTTGCCAACAGCAAGTGTTCTTTAGTCCTTGCCATTGCCAAATCAAGCCAACACACACAAATTGCTCTGGTTTCCAACATGAATGCATATCTTCAGGTCATTCTTTTTCTGTTGGTATCACTAAAAATAAAAACAGATGGTTCTCGTATGTAAGCAGCCTTTGAATAAGGTATATGAACACCCTGTGAAAACAAGACTTCATGTGAGAGAGTTACATACTTTACTCCTGTCAGAAGCTAGACATGCACAGATATGTTGGAAAATTAAACTGCGTCTGTCTTAAGGGCTACAACAGTTTAGCTTTCAGATTGCAGAGTATTTTCACAGCCCTTAAGGGTTGGAAACCCCTCACCCCTTTCCTTAATGAAAGTGTAGGTTCTGCAAAAAAGTAGAAGAGACCACCTAAGAAGAAATTAAGATTGCATGTATTGGTAACTACTGGTTTAACCTGACCGTCATTCAGATTATTTTCTTGAAGGATCTGATGAATTATTCTTTTATGTTTACAGGTCTGATTACAACTACATCAAGAAAACTAGATCGAGAGCAGCAGGGAGAACATGTACTGGAGGTAAATAATTTCTTTAGTTCTCTGAAAAACAGTGGTTCATTGGTCTTTTACAGAGAGATAAGTTTACCATACTTGATTACTGTATGAAGAATTTAGAGAACTGGATTTTAGAACTAATTTGCTTCTGTGTTCATAATATTGCAATGCACAGAACTACCTATGTTATAAAAACAGTGTGTCGGGATTTTTTCTTAAAAAAACAAATTAAGATACAGATAGAAGTCAATTTTTTGGCTTTATATCTGTAAACCAAGATTTTATTTCAAGCAGTATAGAGGCATGATTGTTAAAAGGAGGAGTGTGGGGGTTTTTTTCTTCTTGTGTAATTATTGGAAGAGTTTTTTTTCAGCCTGCCTTTTGCTGAATATAGACCTCTGAAAAAGAAATGTAGAATCTTTTTTTTAACACTGAGAATACGAACAGATTGTTAGTAGACATCTTTTCTGCATAGCTTATTTATCAATCACATAAGTTGATGATTTGCAAAATATGCTTTATGGATTCACAGTCTAAGAGCATGAAATCCATTACATAGTTCTTTTATTTAGCTACCTTTAATTGATCACCTGGAAATTATGTAATAGCTATTCTCATTCTCTGTCAAACAACATGAAAGAAAAATGCGCAGACAACTGGGAGTCTTCTAGTTTCACAACATTGTCATGCAGTGTGACAGCATTGTCCTTCACCTGCAATGAAAACTTAATATTCACAGAGATACTTACATACTAAGATTTATCTGGAACCCTTATTGTGCCTCTGCTCCTGGTAGATAAAAGTCTGCACGTGAGCTGGCAAAACTAACGTTAAAGCTAGAGACAAAAGTCTGGACTTACTCAAAACCTGTGAAATCTGTAGAAAGATTTTCTAGTAGGAATACAAGGACTGCATAGAACTGGAGGTGAATGGTATTCCTTATAGCGCAAACTATCCTTTTGCAGAACTCCAGCATACATAACAGTCTTCATGGCCCTTTTCTAACCCTTTGGGTCATTGCAAGCTGGATTAATGCAGCTGATGGAATAAATTTTTATCATTGTTTTTATTTCTGTATCAGCTTTGGAAGAAGCTCTTTGCACATAAGTAGCCATAGGGTAGAATTTCCTCTGCAGTGTGTTTCTACTAGTAGTAATAGCGAAGTTAATTGGCAAATCTGGTTCAGTACTAGACACATTATTCCTGTGAAGTCACTATATTATTCTCTTTTTAAATTACCTCCTTAAATCTGCTTGTGTCAGTTTCCCAAAGCACTTCATGTCAGTTATGTCTTATTTCTTGAAATTGGTACCTCTTGACTTTTACTCCTATGCATATTGTGCTAGCTTTTGTATTAGATTTATGTAGTAAATAAAATGACCTGTGGATCATTCTCTGACCCTGAAGCTACCTGGTACAGTATGGATTTGATTGCTTATACCTTATCCCTGGAAGAGGATGGCCATGTCCAAGTTGCCTGTTGAGAATGGTGCCTGGATTGTATGAATTCTCAAGCTGCAGCTAGGCAGTGTATGGGAGTGTGCTACTTGTCCTGGGCCAAAACTTAGGTCAGAGATCACACTAGCAGAGTAATGTTGTGGGCAGTTGTCTGCTAGCAGTCATGCCTGCTAATTTAACCTAAGTTATTACATTATAACATGCACAGAACTTGGGTTTTTTTAAGGTTGCAGTATCACACAATGGTACATAAGTCCTCCTGGTTTCAGCATTCTCTATAAAGATAGCAGTTTAAGCTGATTGCTCTTTAGTTTGGAATATTGGTTATTGCCTGCTGATATCGTTTATAATTCTCCGCTTTTCCTTCATTTTGGATCCCAGACAGTTGTTACTGTTTTAAATAAAAGTCTGTGAAGTATCCAATGGAAGAACTCTTAACTACAGAGCGATAATGACAGACAGCATGGCCCAAAGTGGCAGTTTTCTTATTTGTTAGTTTTATGTTGTCACATTTGAAAATAGGTTGGAAAGAAACCCAGAAATGCACAGAATGGTGAGCATTATTATGAGCCAAGTGCTGAGCATCTGGCTAATTAATTGAGCATTGAAATGTTGACCAGATGGGTTGGTGGGTTTATTCCTTGTTTACTATTAAATTTGATCCTTGATTTCACTCCTGCTTATATGATAGTAATTAATATGCCCCTTTCTTTCATTCCCAACTTGTAACTGTTTTCTGAGTGCCAATTGGCACTTTTTTATGCAATTATTTTAGGTTAGCTTCATGTTATTCTCTTGCATCTTTGTATTCTGCTTGTTGTGTCAGCAATGCCTTCAAAACGGGTATTGCAGTCAAATCAAACTAGGTTTTCCTCAAATCTGCAGTTTTTTTCTGCTTGGCTCAGGGCAATGGTAATTTTATGTTAACAAACAAGTTATTCCATACTCCCTGGAATTTCTCCTTTGGGATGTATTTTGGTTTTTGGGTTTTGTTTTATTTTTCCAAACTGAAAGATATGTGGTGGTGTTCCATTACAAGCACTAAAGGGAACAAATATTCATATATGTGGAAATCGTACTGTCTGTTGGAGATGAGCATGAATATTTGCATTTCATGTTGCATTTCATGTCTTTTATCATGGTGGTTAATCACTTTACTCATTCCTTTTCATTTCCTTTATGCTTGCTAGTTATACAACGTTTCCTTTGTATCTCCGTATTTTTTTTCTTAAAATAGATGAGATAGGGGAAAAAAAAAATTATCTGATCATGTGTAGATGCGAGTCCTGTTCTCATTCATGTCAATTTCTGTTTTTTCATCAGGGACTCAGTTCTAATATTTCCTTTGTTATTCTTTGTTATTTTGTATCCATGTTATCTTTTCAATTATGGAATCAATCATAGAATCCCCCTCAGAAACTGCAATTTAGCTGAACTGCTAAAGGTCAGGTACTACTGTTTTCAGTGAAGAATTTGTTTTAAATGCTTTATGTAATAGCAGCTAAACTCTCCCTTGCAAAGGTCTGTTGTCTGTCTGAGCCCGTTAGCTTTTATGTGGATGGCAGGGTGCAGCCAGAAAATGGTGGGCCTGATTCTGTGACTCTTCGGTTAACCGAGCTCTTACGGGAACATAAACCCCTATCTTTTTCCTCTCTGAAATACATGCTAAAGTAATTTACGTATGCTCATATTTAACCTGTTATTAACCGTTAAGAGATTTAATAGGTAAAAGGTAAGGTAATAAGGTAAGATACCTATAAATGAATTTTTTTCTGACAGTTTGATCTTTTTCCAGTGGGTGAGGATTTTCTTATGTTTTCTGACTTCAGATTAACACAAGTCTTTTATTATGTTTTTGTTCACTACCCGTGCCAGTAACATCAGATGAGTCCTAGAATTAGTATTGTAGAAATGTTTCATACTCATTTCCTGGCTTTTTAATTTTGACTGTTTCTAGAAGAGCAGACTTGGTTTGATTTCCCATGTCATTTAGTCCATGGATATAGATTGTTGTGTGTCTTCCTTAAAAGGCAATTTTTAAGCTTCTTTGAAACACGGTAGTGATTTTATGTCTTAAAATATAGGGAATTTTTAGTAAGGAGGCTTGTCAAATTCTGAAAAGTTATATTCTTATGAATTGTATCTTTTGACATGTAAAATCAAGTTATTAAATTGAAAAGTTGCAAGGAAACACTAGGCTGGAAGTATAATAAGATATTATTACAGTGAAGCTGTTATCAGAGATACTATACTTGTGTGCTGATCCTGTACTCAAGTTAATATTTCAGTTACAATGCTGCAAAAAAGTAAATTAGATTTAATATATATCTATCAACTCCTACACATCATACATCAAGCATCAAAATGTTAAGATAGTAGCTGAATAAACCTGTGTAATACCTTTTCTAAATAACTCACTGAATAGCCTTATCCAATGGTCTGTAAGTAACTGAAGTTAGGGAATTACTTTAAAGTTGTAGGCAATTGTAGGAAAATCTGATTGAAAAAGAGCATTGTTGGAAAGATCTTGTTTGAATTGTGTACTAACTATATCCTTTTTAATAAAAACAGGTAATGGTAACAGACAACGGTATTCCTGCAAAATCAGCAATTGCACGGGTGATTGTGAAGGTTTTAGATGAAAATGACAATAAGCCTCAGTTCTTGCAAAAGTTCTACAAAATCCGTCTTCCAGAGCGTGGTAAGCCAGAACGAGAGAGAACTGCTAAGAGAGAGCCGATCTATCGAGTTATTGCTGTGGATAAAGATGAAGGCCCCAATGCAGAGATCTCTTACAGCATTGAAGAAGGTGATGAACATGGTAAATTCTTCATTGAACCGAAAACTGGAGTGGTTTCGTCGAAGAAATTTTCTGCAGCAAGGGACTATGATATCCTTTCAGTGAGTCAAAATCTTGTCTATCATGAATGTGTGAAGTGTTCTTTTACCTGTTTTCTCATGTCTTCTTATTCAGTAGCTGTCAGATGAGTGACTACTGTATCTGAAGAAAGCAAGCTTCAACAAATCCAGAAGTATTGTTTTGTGGGTTGTTTTGTTTGGTTTTTTTAAAGATGTTTATATTGAGAAAGTGAATCAAGAAGCTGCTGTTCTCTTCCAGAACTTGACAGATAATGAGCATGACAAGGGAACATAAACAATCAGTTTGACTCTCTTTCAAGAAGAAAGCAAAGAAAAGCGAATTTATGGTAACAGTTTGTGGTACTATCAGGTGCTGCATGCTTTTTCTCCATTTGCTGCCCAGATAATGAAGGGCAAGTGGCACTTTGAGAGGCACTTAACCTTTTTAGGTGTATCTCACACAAGCAAACATGCTTGGAGCTTATTACTGCTTCTCCATTTATGTGACGTAATGATTTATGTGATCCTGTAGCCTAAAAGATGTGTCTGTTTCACAGATTAAAGCTGTAGATAATGGTCGTCCACAAAAATCATCAACTACACGGCTTCACATAGAATGGATTCCAAAGCCCATCCCACCCACAGAGCCCATTTATTTTGAGGAAGCATTTTTTTCTTTTACGGTGATGGAAAGTGACCCAGTTGCTCACATGATCGGTGTAATAGCTGTTGAACCTCTTGGAACACCACTTTGGTTTGACATAACGGGTAAGGATGCCTTAAGAGTTTTTATTATTAGAAACAAATGCATGGAGTCTGAGATACTGGAGGGCTCATTTCAGTTTGGTTTCTTAACCG